>NC_056747.1:1365823796-1366010788 GCF_019279795.1 Protopterus annectens
AATTGGCCACCCACCTGATAAGCTAGGTATGTGCATAAAGTTGTGTTAGCTTTTCGATGCTACCCGAGTGGGGGTTGTGTCACAGGCTTTGATGTCAAGGCAAGCTGTATGTATTGACCTTCCCTCATCCAGTGCCTTAGTGACGGTCTGAAAAGTCAATCATGTTCAGCAGGCAAGTTTTGCCCTTGAATCCGAACTGGGTGGGGTCAAGTGCTTGGAGATGCCTATGTCCTTGTTTTTGAGGTCCTTAATATGCTCCATGGCCTTTCCGATCAGACTTGTCAAGTTAATGGGGCAGCAGTTTGCAGGGTCAGTAGTGGCACCACCTTTGTGCAAAGGGATGACAGTAGCACATGTTGATGTTTCACTGTCGCAGTCATCACATTTGGGTTATCTGCCTGCAGGTAGCCCCTCAGATGGCCTGAATACCAGAGTCTTCGGGTGTCTGCGTCGGATGCTGTCACTTCTTCCCTGATGCCAGGTTAGTGGTATAAAACATGCAGCCGACGCCATTACTTTAGTCTTTCTTGCTGTGCGGTGCCCGAAGCAGAAGCAGTTCACAAGTGCCAGTTGGCAGTCTCTTGAAATTTTCGTTTTCGAGTTTCAGACCCGAAGTCTTCAAAAAAGGTAAGTACCCAGTTGGGTATCCTTTTTCGTGCTCCAACCGATGTCAGTAAAAGTTAACAATTGTCTTGCCTGTGGAAAGCAAATACCTCAGAAATTTTCATTTAGTGCATTCCCTGTTTAGGCCCAGACCACGACGTCCCTTGCTGTCGGTTTTGTGCCTTGTTTAAAGCCCGAACTATTCGTTGTCTGGCCATTTTAGCAGCCAGTTACTTTCGTACTCATCTTCATACTCTGAAATGGCTTCGTTAAGTCATCTAACTACCGATCTTCCGAAAAAACGGAAGGATAAAAACAGACCACATAGGTCCAAAACTGCTGACAAAGCTTCTGTTAAGCTAGTTGCCAGTCTGCCAGTACTCTGAGGCACTTTCGCAGCCCCTGATGCCCGCTACTTCAGATTCGCAGGCCTCTACTTAGACCCATTCAGAGTCCGGCATGCTGCGAGATGCTTTTTTAACTATGGAACCTGCGGATGTCTCTACCTTGGATGGTTCTGGAGCAGCTGTGCAGGCACGGCTTCTGAGGGTGTATTCAGGCCTACAGATACTAATATTAAACAGATGCCATCATTTCCATCCAGAAGTTCCGAATTCCTCAGACCAAAAACTCGCACTACGCCTCGAAAACCGATGACCAAACCTCAGGCCCATATGCCTCAAAAACAAATGCTTAGAATGGCTGAAGACCTTATTGCCTTAATTGGGCGAAGCCATCCTTCCCCCTCCAAGAGACTTGGAACTGATTTTCTTTCTGATTCTTCTGTTCAGGAATCTGATATTTCTGCTCCTTCTGATTACCAGGATTTGCCCTTATCTACTTATGAGGATCCTGATGCACAGGATTCCATTCCCTCTGCTTCCCCTCCAGAAGTTTTTTCTTTTGGTGAAACCTTGCATACTGTTAGGGAGCATTTCTACTGGGAAAGCCAGGATTACTCTGAGTCCAAAAAGAGACTTAGGGAATTCTTACTCCTGCCTCAGCACAAGCGTTTAGCTATCCCTCCTGTTCTGGATATTGTAGATGATGCTTTCTTGGAATCTTGCCTTACCCCAGACACTTTACCTCCAGCTCCCAGAAAACCTGACAGGTACTGCAGAGTACCTGACTCACAAGTTCTTCAAGAATCCTTCTGCGGATCCAGAGACCATTTCCGAAGAACCAAAAAGTGCTAAGGCTACTGCTGCCAAAACTCTTACCCCTTCTGATAGATATTCTAGAGCCTTAGACAGATGGGGTAAGAGGGTATACACTTCTGCTACTTTGGCCATTAGGGCTTTAAATTGCCAGTTTCATATGTTAAAGTATCAGCAGCATATTATGGGACTAAAACAGAAAATGATGATTCCTGACTACTGAACACACAGAATTGCAAGATTTAATGCATTCTGTAGAACAAGTTGGTAAACATACTATGCAATGTGGTTTTGACGCTTTAGAAGCATCATGCAGGGCTGCTGTCACTGGGTCTGTACTTCATAGATTGGTACTAGGCTATCTGCCCTAGGGCCTATACAAGCCTAGCCATGACAATTCCCTGGCTATTTCTTCCCACACTATATTTACTTCCCTGGCCTCCTGTCTAGCAGGGCGAATGATGTGATCCCTGAGGTGAATTTCCTTTCTCCTATCCAGCCATCAAGGTTCCTTTTGAAGAGGGCCAAAGAGGGGCTCTGCTTGACATGTATGAGCAGTCTATTCCAGAGTCTGCGGAGTCTCTGGGTCAGGAACTTATCCCTCCAGCATGTTTTGTTTATTGTGATGACAAGGTTTAGATCCTTGGAGTGTGTGGCTTTGAGGGATTGGGATATCTTTAAGTGCAACATGTCCACCAGCTCTGGGTTTGACATGGCCTTGTATGTTAAACAGAAATCGCCTCAGAGAATACTATATGCGACAGTATAGCTGGGGTTTTTTAAGGCGGTCAGCATAGGGCATCTGCTTTAGGCCTGTGATTCTTTTAGTGAGGTATTTCTGCGGCCTTTCCAGGTGTTGCACATGTCTTGAGAGGTACATACCAAATGGGGAGTTGTATTCTATAATGGGTCTAATGATGGAAGAGTACAGTGGGACAATGACCTCCTTTTTTTCTGGATGAAAAGCCCTTGGTGATGAGGTGTGCTACATAGGATTTCCTGACTGTTGTGGCGATGTGGTTATTGAAGGTGAGACCACTGTCCACCTGTGTCTCCAAGTCTCTTATCACACTTTCGGTGTTTAGTGTACTCCCCACCTATGTGGTAATTCACGGGTACATGTTTTTTCCCAAAGGGAATAACTATACATTTCTTGATATTGAGCTAGAGCCCATGGCTCTGGCACCAAGCGTCTATTTCTGTAAGGCCCTTATGTAGAGTATCAACATCATTTGGGGATTTGATAATGGCTCCTAGTTTGCAGTCATCTGTGAACTTTGTTAGCCAGAGTCCCTTAGTGTTGGCCTGTACTTCAGAGAAGTAGATGCCAAGCAAGAGAGGTCCCAGGACTGAACCCTGAGGTACTCCACTTGTCTGGAGCTGGATTTGGAATCTGCTACTTTTACAGTGTGGGTTCTGTCAGTAAGCCAGTTGGCAACCCATCGAGTGATGTAGGGATTAATGCCCAACTTAGGCATGCTTGGCTTAAGGAACAAAACTTGCCAGATCATGTTAAAGCTAAATTACTGGATGCTCCCTTAAGCCAATACCGCCTTTTTGGCAACAAAGCAGAAGTCCTCAAAAGCAAGGAGGAAAAAGCTAAATCTATGCAAACTGTTAAATTTCTTACAAGTCCAGCCTCCTAGATTCAGTAGGCATTGGCCTTCAAAGAACTGGTCCTTTCCAGGCCTTCAGTCCCAACCCAGGAACAGCAGACCACCTAGGCTACAGTCTCAGGCTACGCACAGATCTAAGCAGTGGGGGGGGGCTTCCACTTCCAAAGCAGGGAGTAGTAAGCCACCCCCGTATGGAAAAATGGCACAATGATTTAACCTTAACCCTTCCAAGCCCTGCTCAACTACCTGCTCCCTTAGGAGGAAAGCTTGCCCTGCATGCAAAAAACTTGGAACTCATTACCCAGGACAAATGGGTTTTGAACATAGTTTCCCAAGGATACAGATTCCACTTCCACACACTACCAAGCCCAAAGGGTTGGCCAGACCTATCCCCAAATCAGTGGGCAGAGGTCCAACAGCAGGTTCTCTCTTGGTGTCAGGGCTATTGAACCTGTCCCAGCAGAATAAAGGGGACAAGGTTTTTATTCAAGATTTTTTTCTGGTACCCAGAAAAAGCAACTCCTGGCGTCCTATCCTGGGCCTCTCTATTCTCAACACCTTTCTGGTGGTTGCAAAATGCAAAATGCTAACTGCAACTGCTTCTTCCTATGCTAGCCAAGATGCCTGGCTGGCAACCCTAGACTTAAAGGAAGCTTACCTGCACATCCCAATAAGAGGATCCTGCCGACAATACCTACGTTTTAGGGTGGGGCTCCATGCACTTTCAGTTCTCTTTACTTCCTTTTGGCTTATCTACTGCATCCAGGGTGTTTAGTGTCTCGCTCCAGCCATTGCATTTTGCAGGCAGAGAAATATTCAGATTTACCCATACTTGGACGATTGTCTGATTCAGGCAGAAAGCCAGGACTTGCTATTACAACACCTGGCATTTGTAAAGAAACTTATAACCTCACTGGGGTACACAGTCAATGAAAAGAAATCTCATCTAGTACCCTGCCAATAGATTGTATTCCTGGGAGCAAGCTTGAACACAACTTTCCAGATGGCATTCCTCACCCTGGAGAAAAGTTTATTTGGCAACCTACTTCAAACTATTGGCCACAAAACCCCAGCTATCTGCAAGGAAAGTACTGCAAGCTCTGGGCTTCATGGCCTCTTGCTTTCTACTAATTCCATATGCAAGACTGCATATGAGGAAACTCCAATGGTATTTAAGCCTATGGTGTCAACATTCTCAGGACCTGGAAATAGTGATGTCTGTCATTCCTTGTATGAAGACTGATGTTCTTTGTGTTTCACTGTTGCAGTCATTACGTTTGTGTTATCTGCTTGCAGTAGCTCTCAATCGGCCTAATTAAAGTCTTGGGTCCTTCGTCGGTTGCTGTCCCTTCTTCCATGACGTCGGGTCGTCAGGGGTATAAAACATGCAGCTGATGCCATTGCATCAGTCTTTCTTGCCGTGTGGTGCCTGAAGCAGAAGCAGTTCGCAAGTGCCGGTCGGCAGACTGCTGAAATTTTCGTTTTCAAGTTTCAGAACCGAAGTCTTAAACTAAAGCAAAGTACGTATTGGGGAAACTTTTTCTTGCTCCTTATCGATGTCAGTAAAAGTTAATAATTGCATTACTTGTGGGAAGCAAATATCTCAAAGATTTTCATTAGTACTGTATTCCTTGCCTAGGCCATGACCGCGATGTACCTTGCTGTAGGTTTTGTGCTTTATTTAATCAGCGCACTGTCCATAGTCTGTATATTTTCGCCTCTATCCTATTTTGTTTCTCGGTTTAATTATCCAGAAATGTCATCTGTTAGCCATCCAACTACCGGGATTTCGAAAAAACGCAAAGATAGACAGGCCGCCGAGGTCCTGAACTGCCGACGACGCTTATAAGCCATTCGTCAGTTTGCCGGTACTCTGTGAGGTGCTTTTGCAGCCCCTGATACCTGCTACTTCTGATTTGCAGGCCTCTACTGAGGCCCATTCAGAGTCCGGTATGCCGCGAGATGTTTCAACTGTGGAACCCGCGGATATCTTTACTTTGGATGGGTCCAGAGCCGCTGTGCAGTCACCAGCTTCTGAGGGTGTATTCAGGCCTACGGACTTGCATATTAAACAGACGCCTCCTTCTTCATTTAGGCCTTTATCTCGATCCATGCCTAAAAAAATGACGCCCAGGCCGCATGCTCAGGCCTCTATGCCTAAAAAAACAAAATAAGAATGGCTGAAGATCTTATAACTCTAATCAGGGGAAGCCAACCTTCCCCCTTCTAAGAGACCTAGGACTGAAGTTGTTTATGAATCTTCTGACAAGTATTCTGATTTTTCAGATTCTTCTGATCTGGATTTGCCCTCATCTACTTATGAGGATTCTGATGCAGATGATTCTATTCCCTTTGCTTCACCTCCAGAGGATTTTTCTTTTGGTGAAACCTTACATACTCTAAGGGAGCATTTCCACTGGGAAAGCCAGGATTTTTCTGATTTAAAATAGTTTTAGGGATTTCCTTCTCCTAACTCAGCATAGGCCTTAAGCTATTCCTCCTGTACTAGACATTGTTGATGCTTTTTCGGAATCTAGTTTGGCCCCTGATTACCTGCCTCCTGCTCCCAGAAAACATGACAAGATACTACAGGGTCCCAGAGTCACACAAGTTCCTTTTTAAAAATCCTATTGTGGATCCAGAGACTATTTCACAGGGGTCCAAGGGCGTTAGGGCTTCTACTGCTAAAAATCCTTCCCCTTCTGATAGAGACTCCGGGTGCTGGATAGATGAGGTAAGACGGTTTATACTTCTGCAACCTTGGCCATTAGGGCTTTAAACTGCCAGTTTCATATGTTAAAGTATCAGCAACATATTATTGGACTGCTTAAACAGAAAATGATGATTCCTGACTGTGTGGAAAATAAAAGAATTGCAGGATTTAATGCATTCTGCTGAACAAGTTGGAAAATATACTTTGCAATGTGTACTTGATTCATTAGAGGCCTCTTGCAGGGCTGCTGTTACTGGGTCTGTGCTCAGAAGGCATGCTTGACTTAAGGAACTATCTTTGCCTGATAATGTTAAAGCTAAATTGTTGGATGCTCCCTTAAATCAGGACCGCCTGTTTGGCAACAAGGCTGAGGAAGTTCTTAAAAAGATGGAAGATAAAGCTAAATCTATGCAAACTGTTAAAGATTTCTTACAAGTTCAGCCTCCTAGATTTAGTAGGCACTGGCCCTCCAAGAATTGGTCCTTTCGAGCCCCTTCCAGGTCTTCTCAAGCCAAACAGACACAGAAACCCCAGGTTTCAGTCCCAGGGGGGAGACGAGACTAAATAGTGAGGGGTTCCCGCACCCAAGTCTGGGAGTAGTAAGATTTCCCCCTATGGAAAACGGTCTCAATGACTTGCTTTTAAAACTTCCAAGCACTTCCCGACTGAATGCTCCTTTAGGCGAAAGATTGGTCTGCAGGCCAAAAACTGGCAACTCATTACCCAGGATAAATGGGTTTTAAATATAGTGTCCCAAGGATACAGATTACGTTTTCACACCTTATGAACACCAAGCGGGTGGCCAGATCTACCCCCAAATCAGTGAGCAGAGGCCCAAATCTAAGTACTTTCTCTCTTAAGCATGGGGGCTATTCATTTGGTACCAGAAGAGGAAAAGGGACAAGGTTTCTATTCAAGACTTTTTTTGGTACCCAGAAAAGGCAATACATGGCATCCTATTTTGGACCTTTCTACTCCAAATACCTTTCTGGTTATTCCAAATTTCAAGATGCTGACTCTTCACCAGCTGCTTCCTATGTTAGGCAAATATGCATGGTTGGCAACACTAGACTTAAAAGAAGCATACCTGCACATCCCGATCTGGGAGTCTTGCAGAAGATACCCAAGCTTAAAACACAGGCTACATGCACTATCAGTTCTCTACAGTGCCCTTTGGCTTATCTACTGCGCCTAGGGTATTCACAAAGTGCCTAGTTCCAGTCATTGCATTCTGCAGTCAAAGAAATATTCAAATATATCCATACCTGGATGATTGCCTAATTCAGGCAAAAAGCCGGGACATACTTTTGAATCATCTGGCCTTTGTTCAGAGGGCACTGACTTGTCTGGGGTACACCGTAAAAAAATAAATCACACCTGGTACCCTGTCAACAAATTATATTCCTGGGAGCAAGCTTGAATACAACTTCCCAGATGGCTTTCCTCACGCCAGAGAAACTGACTCATTTGACAACCTACTTCAAGTGGCCACAAAAACCCAGTTAACTGCAAGGCATATACTGCAATCCTTGGGGTTCATGGCCTCCTGCATTCTTCTAATTCCATATGCAAGGCTGCATATGACAAAATTGTAGTGGTATCTCAAAAGCCTATGATGTCAACATTCACAGGATCTAGAAGTTATGATTCCCATCATACCTTGCCTGTGCCTAGAGTTCCTTTGGTGGGCAGAGGCCTGCCACCAAAGCAGAGGACTACCATTCACAGTACCCTCTGCCACCCAAACCCTAACAGACGCATCAGACTATGCATGGGGGGCTCACCTGGCAGGGAAGCACATTTCAGGGCAAATGGAACCCAAGTCAAGTGCACCTACACATAAATCAAAAGGAAATGTTGGCTGTACAGAATGCACTGACATCCTTCAAGGACTACATTCTTCCAAGACCACTAATGGTAAAGACTGACAACACCACAGTGATGTAGTACATAAGCAGGGGGGTACACTCTTACCCCCTCTTCATACTAGCCATGGCATTGTGGAACACATCCTTGAGCTACCAAGTCAATCTACAAGCTCATTTCCTGCCAGGAAAACTAAATGCACTGGCAGATGGACTAAGCAGAAACCTCATGGACCCTCACGAGTGGAAACTAGATCCACAAGTCTTCAGCATAACAAAGAAATGGGGGAGCCCGGACATGGATCTATTTGCCTCTCCTCAAAATTATTAATTGCAAAGATTTTGCACAAGGACTTTTCACAGACAAGCATGGAAAGTGGACGCCCTATCCTTCAGTTGGAAAAACCTGTCATTATATGCCTTTCCTCCTCTGCCTCTTCTTCTCACGGTCCTACTAAAAGTCAGACATGCAAAACCAAAGATGATACTAATTGCCCCGGACTGGCCCCGCCAATACTGGTACCCAGTCCTAAGGAACTTGTCTCAATACCCAGCTTGGACCTTACCTCATAGACCTCAGCTACTGTCCCAGCAAAACAATCAGATCCTGCACAATCAACTCCAAACACTACCTGGCAGCATGGCTGATCTTGTAGTTATGCAAACAACACCTCTCACTAAAGCTGTGATGGATGTCCTTTTGGAAGCCAGAAGGCCTAGTACTAGAAAATCTTATGCTGATAAATGGAAGAGATTCTGTGCTTGGAATCAAGCACAAGGAACTGATGCAGCAAAACCAAATATTCCTCAGATATTACAATACTTGACTGAGTTGCTTGACAAAGGCTCATCTTTCTCATCAATAAAAATCCATGCCTCTGCCATTTCGGCTCATTGCAATACAGAGCCACCAATCTTTTCTCATTCTTTACTAAAGCAGTATCTTAAAAGAGCTAAAAATTTAAGGCCTCCCAGAAGATCACCAATACCTGCATGGGACCTCAATTATGTGTTGGAAAAGCTCACCCTGCCTCCGTTTGAACCAGCTGCTACTGCGGATATAAAGTTCTTATGGAAAACAGCTCTGCTCCTAGCAATTACTTCAGCAAGAAGACTGTGAGCTACATGCCCTCATGACTGTGGAGCCTTTTATCATTTTTTACCCAGACAGGGTGTCCCTGAGGACCAATCCTTCATTTATGCCTAAGGTGGTTTCCAGTGTGGCTTTTAACCAAACTATTCATCTGTTTACCTTTTATCCAAATCTACAGAATAAGGGGGAGAGAATTCTGCATTCCTTAGACGTACACAGACAGCTAAGATTCTACTTGAGCAGGACTAAAGCTCCAACAAAAACTGAGCAATTACTAGTGACATATGCTGCAGGATCAGAAGGAAAGGCTATTTCAAAGCAGAATATTTCAAAGTGGATAAGCCACTGCATTCGTTTCTGCTACTTACACCATGGCAAACCTGTGCCCAAGGGCATTAGGTCTCATTCCACCAGAGCTGCAGCTACATCAGCAGCCTTTCTCGGAGGAGTACCAACCAGAGACATTCTAGAGGCTGCTACTTGGAGTTCTGTTCACACATTTACAAAGCATTATCATTTGCCTCTCTTCTCAGGCTTTGCCACTGCAGTTCTGCAGGGCCTTATAGCCGCACCTAATGCTGTTTAGCTCCAGCCTCCCATCCATAGCTTTGGGATTCTACCCAAATGTAATTACTGCAACAGTGAAACACTAAGAACATAGTACAGTTGTGTACACCTACCATAAATGTGGATGTTTGAGTGTATTCACTGTTTCAATCCAGGATGTTCATGTTTCACTGTTGCATTCATTACAGTTGGGTTATTCTGCTGTCAGGCTACTCTGTCGGCCTGAATTCCAAAGTCTAGGTCTGGCGTCTGTTGCTGTCGCCTCCTCCCTGACGTCAGTGCACCAGGGGTATAAAAGATGCAGCCGATGCTATTTTCTTCAGTCTTTCTTGCCGCGTGGTGCCCGAAGCGGCAGTTCGCAAGTGCCGGTCGGCTGACTCCTGAAATTTTCGCTTTCGAGTTTCAGAACCAAAGTCTTCAATTAAAGCTAAGTACCCTGTTGGGAAAACTTTTCTTGCTCCATACCGATGTCAGTAAAAGTTAATTGCATTACTTGTGGGAAGCAAATAACTCAAGGATTTCCATTTGTAATGTATTTGCCTAGGCCCAGATTATAACGTGCCTTGCTGTTGGTTTTCTGCTAGATTTAACCAACACACTATTAAGCGTTTGTATATCTTTGCTTCAAAATATTTTGGAAACAGATTGTTACCCTGAAATGTCATCGGATAGCAATCGGACTACCGGAGTTCACAAAAAAAGCAAAGAAAAGGAGAGACAGACCGAGGTCCAAAACCGATGAAGCTTCTCCTAAGCTGGTCGCCAGTACTCGGTGAGGTGCATTCGCAGCTCCTGATACCCGCTACTTTCGAGCCGTAGGCCTCTACAGAGACCCATGTAGAGTCAGGCGTGCTGCGATATTCTCTAAGTATTGTACCCGCGGATGTCTGTCCCTCGGATGGGTCCGGAGCCTCTGAGCAGGCACTGGCTTCTGAGGGTGTTTTCAGGCCTCACCTTTTCTATAAAAAACTGACACCAGCTTCAAAGACAAAAGCAACTTCTAAGGCTGAAAAAACGATGCATGAGCCACATGCTCAGGCCTCTATGCCCAAAAAACAGATGATCAAAATGGCTGAAAACTTAATTGCCTTGATCAGGGGTTCCCAACCCCCCCCCCCCCAAAAAAAAAAGAGAGGCCTAGGCAAGACACAGATTATGAATCTTCAGATCAGGTTTCTATTTTTTGATTCCTCTTCTGATCAGGAATTTTCTATACCACCCTATGTGGATTCAGATGCAGAGGAATCCATCCCATCTGCATCTCCTCCTGAGGATTATTCTTTTGGGGAAACCTTGCATACTTTGAGGGAACGTTTTCATTGGAAGAGTCAAGATTTCTCATTATCAAAAAAAAAGGCTTGGGGATTTCTTTCTTCCTCCGCATAGGGCTTTGGCCATACCTTCTGTATTAGACATTGTTGATGTGTGTTCGGAATCAAGCATGGCTCCAGATTCCCTACCTCCGGCTCCTAGCAAGCCAGACCGATATTGCAGGATTCTTGACACCCACAAATTTTTATTCAAAAACCCTGCTGCTGACTCCAAAACTATCTCACAGGGTCCCAAAGGTGTAAAGGCCTCAACAATTAAGAATCCCTACCCCCCTCTGATAGAGATTCCAGGGTGCTGGATAGATGGGGAAAGAAAGTTTATACATCTGCAACCTTGGCAGTTAGGGCCTTAAACTGCCAGTTTCATATACTTAAATATCAACAGCATGTTATGGGATTATTGAAACAGAAAATTATGTTTATTTCTGAATGTGCAGAAAATAATTACAGGAATTATTGCATGCAGAACAACAGGTTGGAAAGCATACTTTGCAGTGTGGTTTTGATTCCTTGGAGGCCTCCTGCAGGGCCGCAGTTACTGGATCTGTGATTAGAAGGCATGCCTGGCTCAAGGAGCAAAATCTGCCTGATCATGTTAAAGCTAAATTGTTGGATGCACCATTACAGCATGATACTCTGTTTGGTAATAGGGCAGAAGAGGTTTTAAAGGAAATGGAAGACAAAGCTAAGTCTATGCAAACTGTAAAAGACTTCTTAAAAGTGCAGCCACCAAGATTCAGTAGACACTGGCGTACAAAAAATTGGTTCTTTCCTGTGTCCGACAGAGCCTCACAGGGCAAATCCAGGCGCTCAAAAGGCTCCAGGTATCAATCACAGGGTTCTTGCAGGTCAGAGCAATGGGGTGCCTCTACCTCGAAATCTGGAGGAAAGAAAGCACAACCCTACAGTAAGCAGTCTCAATGACTTCCCTCTGCCATCACCAAGCACTTATCTTTTGGCAGCCCCCTTAGGGGGGAAAACCACCAATTTGTGCTCAAAATTGGCAGTTAATAACCCAGGACAAGTGGGTATTAAACATAGTATTCCAAGGATACAGATTTAATTTCCGTACCTTGCCAATTCCAAACAGTTGCCCAGATCTGCCGCAAAATCAGTGGGCAGAGGCACAGAAACAAGTTACATCCCTCATGGATATGGGGGCTATTCAGCCAGTACCAGAACTAGAAAAAGGACAAGGGTTTTACTTGACTGTTCTTGGTACCCAAAAAAGACTATGCCTGGCGCCCAATACTGGATTTATCTATTTTGAACACATACTTGCATCCCAAAAACCACGGTGGTGGTGCTGTGGTGACGTTGTCTCCTCTCAGTAAGACGCTGCCCGGTTCAATTCTCAGCTAGAGCGTCTTCTGCATGGAGACGTGCGTGAATGGAAGTACCTTCGTTGAAGGTTGTGCGTCAGGCCTGGCAAGCCGGTACGTAACTATCAACTGCCAATCATTAGCGGACCGGAGTTCCGCTGTGGCGACCCCTAACCGGGAAAGGCCGAAAGACACAAACAAACTTGGACATCCCAAAATTCAAAATGCTAACTTTGCAACAGCTTCTGCCCATGTTGGGCAAGAACGCTTGGCTAGTGACTCTACTTAAGTGGCATACCTGTATATCCCAATAAGGGAATCGTGCAGAAGATGCCTCCGCTTCAAGGCAGGTTTTATTATTTATTTATTTAAATTTGTTGACCGGGAGTGTCCGACTGGACGTGGGTCCATTTTCAGCGGCGGCCCGGGGAGAAAAGCTCCACAGTAAAATAAACAGACAGTAGTTACATTGGATTACATAGTGATTAACAATTTCACTTAGAAATTACAACATATTTACAGATGAAGAACATAGTACATCAGTAGACAACTAGAAGCTTTATCTGTGAAGTACATAACAGGCATTTACAAATGTAACAGTGAGAAGTTCCTGCTGTGTAATAAGTACTAGGCTTATGAGCATCTGAGCTTGCTATCAAGGTAGTTAGTGGAGGTGAAAGAAAGGTAGTAGTTGGATGGGGTGGATGATAT
Organism: Protopterus annectens; assembly: GCF_019279795.1. Classification (NCBI taxonomy): domain Eukaryota; kingdom Metazoa; phylum Chordata; order Ceratodontiformes; family Protopteridae; genus Protopterus; species Protopterus annectens. The sequence goes on from NC_056747.1 coordinate 1,365,836,775, forward strand.
TAGAGTGGGAGTTGCAAGGGCATAGCCAGCATGTTTTTAGGTGTGCTTTTAATAAAGTTTTGAAGTTGGTGTATGATGGTACGGAGGTAATTGTGGGTGGGAGTGAGTTCCATAATTTGGCTATGGTGCAAGAGAATAGTGCTTCACCAGGAGAGTTATTGGCTTTAGTGATCTGCAAGTGATTTTTGTTGCTGGATCTTAGTGGTCTGGTGGTGCGATAGGGTTGGAGTAGATTCTGGAGGGATGGGACATTTAGAGGATGGTTTACTAGTTTGTGGGTGAGTGAGAGTTGATACTACTGAAGGAGGTGAGGGAGTTCAAGCCAGCCCAGTTCAGCAAGTGAGAGACAGTGGTGACTACGGTAGGATGCCCCTGTGGCAAATTTTGTGATTTTGTTGTAGCAGGTCTCTAGCTTGTTTAGATCACATTGCCTTAGGTTGGTATATACTGGAGAGGCATAAAGTAGGGTGGAGATAAGGTGGGAATTTGCTATTGAAATCTTTGCTGCTTTGGTGAGAAATTGTTTATTTCTGTATAATGCTCCTAGTTTTTTGTGGACTTTTTTTATGGTCATGGATATGTGAATGTCAAATTTTAGTTTATTGTCTATTTCCACTCCTAGCAATTTGGCGTGTTCAGTTGGGTATATAGTGGTGTTGTCTTTTGCTGTGATGTTAAAGTGAGAGTTGTTTTGAGTATGTTTGGTGGGTTGGAAGATGAGTAGTTTTTAGTTTTGTATGGGTGAGTATTAATTGGGCATCGGATAACCATGTTTCAACAGAGGAAAAGGCTTCCTGTGTGACTTTTTGCAGTTTTGGTAGGGACTGGGCTGAGCAGATGATGGCAGAGTTATCTGCGTATTGTATGAGCGTGCCATGTTTGGTGGCAGAGGCTAGATTATTGGTGTAAACAGAGAAGAGTAGGGGTCTGAGGATGGATCCTTGGGGAACCCCTATGGAGACAGGTAGTTGGGGAGATGCGTCATTCTGCCATAAAACGGATTGTTGGTGGTCAGACAGGTAACTCTGAAACCAGTTGGTGACTGATTGTGAGAAGGATAGGTTATTGAGGACAGAGATAAGTTGTTTGTGTGGGACCATGTCAAATGCTTTAGATAGGTCTAGGAAAGTAGCAGTACTTTGCATTACCAATTCTAGTAAATTGCATTACCAGTTCTCTGCACTGCCCTTTAGCTTATCTACTGCACCCAGGGTCTTTACAAAGTGCCTGGCACCAGTAATTGCATTTTGCAGACAAAGAAGCATACAAATCTATCCATATTTGAACAACTGTCTCATTCAAGCAGAAAACAAGGACATTCTTCAACATTTGGCGTTTGTAAAAAGGCTTCTATCATGTCTAGGGTACACAATAAACAAAATGAAATTACAGCTGGTACCCTCTCAAAAGATTACATTCCTGGGTGCAAGCTTGAATACAACTCCCCAGATGGCTTACCTTATCTCAGACAAACAAAGGCAACTGACTATTTACTTTACACAGATGGCAACAAAAACCCAGTTATCTGCAAGATAAATTCTGCAGGCTTTGGGATTCATGGCATCCTGCATTCTACTAATTCCATATGCAAGACTGCATATGAGGAAACTACAGTGGTATCTAAAAAGTTTATGGAGTCAACATTGTCACAGTCTGGAAACTGAGATTCCTCTCATTCCCTGCCTACAACCGGAGTTTCTTTGGTGGGTAGAGACATGTCACCAGAACATGGGAGTGTCTTTCACTCTACCCCCTGCCAATCAAACCTTAACTACAGACTCATCAGACTATGCTTGGGGGGCCCACCTGGCAGGGAAATGCATTCAGAGCATATGGAGCCCAAAACAAATGCATCTGCATATCAACCAGAAAGATGTTAGCTGTTCAGAATGCCCTGACAGCCTTCAAGGACTTGCTTCATCCAGGACAACTACTGATAGACTGACAACACCACGGTTTTGTGGTACATAAAAAAGCAGGGGGGTACACATTCCTACCCCCTTTGCAGACTAGCCATGGCATTGTGGGACACAGCCCTGACTTGCCAAGTACATCTTCAAGCTCAGTTCCTGCCAGGAAAACAAAATACTCTGGCAGACTACCTAGTCAGAAATCTTATGGACCCTCATGAGTGGAAACTGGATCCACAAGTCTTCAACATAACAGAGAATTGGGGGAGCCCAGACATAGATCTATTTGCCTCCCCCCAGAATTTATCAACTGGACAAATTCTGCTCAAGGACTTATCACAGACAAGCATGAAAAGTGGATGCTCTATCCTTCATTTGGAAAAACCTATTGGTGTACGCCTTTCCTCCTCTGCCTCTTCTTTCCAATGTATTTACTAAAGGTCAAACAGGAAAAACAATAATGATCCTAGTTGACCTGGACTGGCCTCGCCAGCACTGGTATCCAATTCTAAGGAATGTCTCAACTCCCTCCTTGATGTTCATCGTGCATACAGCTGCAGTCATAACAGATGGGTTCTCCTGCCGTCAGGCGGGTCCTCGGTCGGCCGAATTCCAAAGTTTAGGTCCGGCGTCAGTTGTTGTCGCTTCTTCCCTGACGTCAGTGTGACAGGGGTATAAAAGAACCAGCCGACACCATTTTCTTCAGTCTTTCTTGCCGCGCGGTGCCCGAAGCAGAAGCAGTTCGCAAGTGCCGGTCGGCCAGCTCCTGAAATTACGAAAATTTTGCAACCGAAGTCCTCTTGAAAGCTAAGTACCCCGTTGGGGAAACTTTTCTTGCCTCAGACCGATGTCAGACAAAGTTAATAATTGTATTTCATGTGGGAAGCAAATACCGCGTAAGGGTTTTCATTCCCTCTGCATTCCTTGCTTAGGCTCAGACCACGACTTCTCAGTCTGTCATTTTTGTGCTACATTCAACAAACGCACCATTAAGCGTCGGGCGGAGTTCGCCCAGCATTATTTTGGCAAAAAAATTAACTATTATGTCATCAGATACTCAGACTCCAGTTTTGTCTAAAAAATGCAAAGATAAGGACCGACACGAGGTCCGCGGCCTCTGCCGACACCACAGCCGACTACAGGTGGTCCGGTTCTCAGCGAGGCACCTACGCAGCCCCTGACTACCGACGACACTCCATTGGCGGAGTCTTCTGTGCCCGAGGTCGCAGGCTCCTCGGCCCACACCCCAACTACAGATACCGAAGCCACTCTTGGTGGTGAATCTCAAAATGTAGACAGGTCTGCCTCCTCTCAAGGTGTCTTCAGACCTTCCTCTTCTTTTTCCATCAAGGCTTTCACTAAGTCTAAAGTAGCCATGCATTCTAAGAGACAAGCTACACAGGGCCCTTCTCCAGGCCCCATGCCTAAAAAACAGATGCTTAAAATGGCTGAGGATTTAATTACTCTTATCAGGGGTTCTCAACCCCCCCCCGGACAAAAGGCCCAGAGTGGAGGAAGAATCCCCCTCCTCTGACCAGGCCTTCATTATTTCAGAGCACTCTGATGAACAGGAACATTCTTACTCCCCTTTTGAAGATTCTGATGCAGAGGAGTCCATTCCCTCTGTCTCCCCCCAGAGGATTACTCATTTGGGGAAACCTTGCATACCTTAAGGGAACACTTCCACTGGGAAGGCCAAGAGTACTCTGATTCCAAGAAAAGGCTTGGGGATTTTCTCTTGCTACCTCAGCACAGGCCTCTGGCTATACCTCCTGTCTTAGACATACTAGATGATGTGTACTCTGAGGCCTGCCTTAATCCGGATTCTTTACCTCCAGCCCCAGTCAAGCCCGACTGGTACTACCGGGTTCCTGACTCACACCAATTTTTATACAAAAGCCATGCGGCTGACCCAGAAACTATCTCACAGGGCCCCAAGGGAATTAAGGCTTCCACTGCTAAAAATCCATTACCTTCCGAGAGAGATTCCAGATCCTTAGAAAGGTGGGGGAAAAAGGTATACACCTCGGCCACCTTAACCATGAGGGCATTAAACTGCCAGTTCCATATGCTAAAGTACCAACAGTTTCTGTTATCACAATTGAGAAGTAAAATGTTGCAACCTGAACAACCAGACTTGAAAGAGTTGCAGGATTTGATGCATAGTGCAGAACAAGTGGGTGAACATACCTTGCAATGTGGTTTTGATGCTCTAGAGGCCTCATGTAGAGCTGCTGTTACAGGATCAGTGACACGTAGACATGCCTGGCGCAAGGAACAAACCTTACCAGATCATGTCAAAGCTAAATTACTAGATGCCCCTCTTCAAAAGGATGTATTATTTGGCGTTAAAGCTGAGGAGGTATTAAAGAAAATGGAGGAAAAGGCTAAATAAATGCAAACAGTGAAAGATTTTCTACAGGTAAAACCCCTCCACGGTTCAGTAGAAATTTTCTTTCCAAAAATTGGTCCTTTCCATCCACGGACAGACCCCAAAGAGGTAGATACAGGCGCCTGAGGGGCAGAGGGCAATCTCAAGTGTCGTTTAGAGGCAGACAATGGCAAGCTCCTACACAGAGGTGGTGAGGATAGTTCAGCCATTCAGAAAGCAAGCCCAATGACTTCCCCTTTGCATGCCAAGCAAGGCTCAAATGGCAGCACCCTTAGGCGGAAAACTGACATTATTTTCAAAAAATTGGCATATTGTCACAAAAGACAAATGGATCCTGGACATTATAAACAGAGGCTACAGATTCCATTTTCACACCCTTCCAAAAATGAGAGGCATGCCAAACCTGCCACACAAAGGGCAGAGGCACAAAGACAAATTTCAGATCTCATGGACATGAAAGCTATTCAAGAGGTACCTACTCACGAACATGGTTTTTATTCCAGACTATTCCTGGTACCAAGGAAGGGAAAAGATTGGAGACCTATTTTGGACCTATCCATCCAAAACACGTTTTTACTCATACCAAAATTAAAGATGCTCACATTACAGCAGCTGCTTCCCATGCTGGGCAAGGAGTCTTGGCTGGTAACATTGGACCTCAAGGAGGCATACCTGCATGTCCCAATCAGACAAAATTGCAGAAGATACCTCAGATTTCTTGCAGGTTCAACCCATTATCAATTCTCTGCATTGCCCTTTGGCTTATCTACTGCGCCCAGAGTATTCACGAAATGCCTGGCATCAGTAATTGCCTACTGCAGACTTCAAGGGATACAAATATACCCATATTTGGACGACTGCTTGATCCAAACGGACAGCAAGCACATACTTCTGAAACATCTGGCTTTTGTAATAATTTTGAATTCTCTGGGATACACAGTCAACATAGAGAAGTCAAGGCTAATACCCTCTCAGAAAATAATTTTCCTGGGTGCCAACTTGGACACAAACACCCAGATGGCCTACCTCACGCCAGAGAAGCAGGGGCAACTAACTCAATACTTCAGAACATTTAGCAAATTTCACCAGGCTGACTGCAAGGAAAATCCTGCAGGTTCTGGGATTCATGGCATCTTGCATCCTACTTATCCCATGTGCAAAGCTGCATATGAGGAAACTTCAATGGTACTTGAAAAACCTATGGTCTCAACACAGCCACAGTTTGGAAACAATAATACCACTAATTCCATGTCTTCAAAAGCAATTTCTGTGGTGGGCTCAAGCATGCCAAACAAACACAGGTCTCCCATTTTGCAAGCCTCAAGCAAATCAAGTCATCACAACAGACGCCTCGGACTATACCTGGGGGGTGCACATGACAGATCGGTGCATTCAGGGCAAATGGTCCCAAAAAGAAAAGCACCTTCACATCAATCAAAAGGAAATGCTAGCAGTAGTAAATGCTATTATAGCTTTCAAAGACCTTCTGCATCCAGGTCAACTATTGATAAGGACAGACAACACCACAGTAATGTGGTACATAAACAAACAGGGAGGAACCCATTCATACCCCCTATGCAGGCTGGCCATGTCACTTTGGAACATGGCTCTGGAATTACAAATCGAACTTCAAGCACAGTACTTGCCAGGCAAGGAAAACACGCTGGCAGACAACCTAAGCAGAAATATGACAGATCCACACGAATGGAAGTTGCATCCTCAAGTTTTTACAGAGATAATTCAAGCATGGGGAAGGCCAGACATAGATCTCTTTGCCTCCCACAAAAATCACTAATTGACAAAATTCTGCTCAAGGACTTTTCATCCAAAGGCCTGGAGAGTGGACGCTCTCTTTCAGTTGGACAACAATGACAGTTTATGCCTTTCCACCTCTTCCTCTGCTGCCCAAAGTTCTATTAAAAACCAGAGCAGACAGACCAAAGATGATTCTCATTGCTCCAAACTGGCCAAGACAACACTGGTACCCACTCCTGAAGGAGCCTGACTCATTCCCCTCCATGGACCCTACCTCTAATGCCTCTTCTTCTGACTCAGCACAGCTTCAAAACTCTTCACAGCCAGCTGAAAACACTCAATCTGGCCGCATGGAAGATTACTTAACATTAAAACAGACCCTACTCTCCAAGGAGGTGCAGGATGTCATTTTGGAGGCCAGAAGGCCGTCTACTAGAAAAGCTTACTCCACAAAATTGAAACGGTTTTGTGCCTGGAATGAGAAAAAGGGCCAGAATCCTAGAAAACTGAATTTACCTCAAATATTACAGTATCTAGCTGAGCTACTAAGCAGTGGACTTTCATTCTCCTCCATCAAAATCCATGCCTCAGCCATTTCTGCAGAATACAACACTGATCCACCTTTATTCTCACCCCCTCTTAAGACAGTTCCTCAGAGGGGCTAAGAATATAAAACCCCCAAAGAAACAACCAATACCTGCTTGGGACCTCAATTTCATTCTAGAAAAGTTGACCTTGCCTCTTTTTGAGCCAGCTGCCTCAACAGATTTGCAATATTTATCCTGGAAAACAGCTTTCCTTCTGGCTATCACCTCAGCTCGTAGGGAATCGGAACTACAAGCCCTCATGGCTGTGCAGCCTTTTATCTTCCATCAGGACAGAGATTCCTTACGAACCAACCCGTCCTTTATGCCAAAGGTGGTATCCAGGGTAGCTTTGAATCAGGCTATCCACTTTACCTACCTTTTACCCTAATCCTCAAAACAAAGGGGAGAGACTACTACATTCCTTGGACATCCACAGACAACTGCGTTATTATTTGGACAGAACAAAGCCTTTCAGAAAATCAGAACAACTCTGTGTCCTATGCTATAGGAGCTCAAGGGAAGCCAATTTCCAAACAGACAATCTCAAAATGGATAGCCCACTGCATACGCTTTTGTTACTCTTTTCATGGCAAAACTGTACCTGCAGGCATCCGATCTCACTCCACAAGGGCCACAGCTACCTCTGCAGCTTTCCTCAGGAGTTCCTACCAAAGATTTTTTGGAAGCAGCCACTTGGAGTTCTGTGCATACATTCTCCAAGCACCATCACCTACCATTATACTCCAAAACTAGAGCAGGCTTTGCCACTGCAGTCTCTCAGGGCATCCTGGCTCCTCCTAGTTCCACCTAGTGCCTACCACCCCTTTCTTAGCCTTGGGATTCTACCCATCTGTTATGACTGCAGCTGTATGCACGATGAACATAGTACAGTTTTGTACCTACCATAAATGTAGATGTTAGAGTGCTAATACAGCTGCAGTCCAGGTTTCCCTCCCTCCATCCCCTCTTGGGACAGGCCTATTGGTTAACACCTCCTCATAACCTGATTGGGGTATTCATTTATGGTGTATTTGCTTGCAACTACTGTATTTCGATTATATGGCATTGCTTTATTGCACAAATTTATGTATTGCCTTCCTTTTGGGGGCACCTGACATCTTGGACAAGAAAAACTGAAGAAAATGGTGTCTGCTGGTTCTTTTATACCCCTGTCGCACTGACGTCAGGGAAAAAGCGACGACAACCGACGCCGGACCTAGACTTTGGAATTCGGCCGACCGAGGACCCGCCTGACGGCAGGAGAACCCATCTGTTATGACTGCAGCTGTATTAGTACTTTAACATCTACATTTATGGTAGGTACAAAACTGTACTGTGCTTGCCTCAAATACCTCATCTACTGTCTCAGCAGAACAATCAAATTCTGCACAATCCGCTCCAAGCTCTGAACCTGGCAGCATGGCTGATCATGTAATTATTTAAACACCTCTCAGTAAATCTCTGATGGATGTAATTTTGGAAGCCAGAAGGCCTAGTACTTGAAAATGTTATGCTGATAAATGAAACAGATTCTGTGTTTGGAACCAAGCACCAAGGGAGTGACGCAGCAAAGCCAAATATTCCTCAGATTTTACAATACTTAACTGAGATGCTTGACAAGGGCCTATCTTTTTCATCAATAAAAATCCATGCATCTGCCTTCTCGGCTCATTACAACACAGAGCTTCCCATCTTTTCTTTTTCTCTGCTAAAACAGTATCTTAAAGGGGCCAAAAATTTAAGGCCTCCCAGAAGATCACCAATTCCTGCATGGGACCTCAATTTTGTGTTGGAAAAGCTCACCCTGCCTCCATTTGAACCAGCAGCTACTGCAGATATAAAGTTTTTATCTTGGAAAACTGCTTTCCTTCTGGCAGTCACTTTAGCAAGAAGGGTTTCAGAATTACAGGCCCTAATGGCTGTGGAGCCTTTTATTATATTTTACCCAGAGTGTCCCTAAGGACCAACCCTTCCTTTATGCCTAAGGTGGTATCCAGTGTAGCTCTTAACCAAACTATTCACCTGCGAACTTTCTACCCACATCCGCAGAACAAGGGTGAGCGGATTCTGCATTCCTTGGACGTACACAAACTAAGATTCTACTTAAACAGGACCAAATCTCTTGAAAATCTGAGCAGCTACTGGTGGCATTTGCTGCAGGATCAGAGGGAAAGGCTATTTCAAAGCAGACTATTTCAAAATGGATAAGTCACTGCATTAGTTTATTTGCATCATGGTAAACCGGTGCTCAAGGGTATCGGGTCACGTTCCACCAGGGCTGCATCTACCTCAGCAGCTTTTCTCAGAGGGGTGCCAACCAAAGATATTCTAGAGGCTGCTTCTTGGAGCTCTCTTCATACTTTTACAAAGCATTATCACTTGCCTCTCTAAGTCCAGGGCAGGCTTTGCCACTGCAGTTCTGCAGGGCCTTATAGCCGCTCCTAAGGCTATTTAGTTCCAGCCTCCCATCCATAGCTTTGGGTTTCTACCCAAATGTAATGACCGCAACAGTGAAACACGAAGAACACACAGTTGTGTACACTTAACATAAATGTAGATGTTTGAGAGTATTCACTGTTGCAGTCCAGGTTACCTTCCCGCCATCCCCCTTTTTTCTAGAACTTCTCTTTCCTTCACTATATTCTACAGCCTTTGTGGTGTATTTGCTTTTAGATGAAGGTAGTCTCTTACAATTGCATTGTTATACATTGTTTTATATATATATATATATATATATATATATATATATATATATATATATACATTTTTGCTCCCCATTTGGGGGACACCTGACATCTGGGGCAAGAAAAACTAAAGAAAATTGCGTCTGCTGCATGTTTTATACCCCTGACGTCATGGAAGAGGAGCAACTGACACAGGACCCAAGAGTGATATTCAGGCCGACTGAAGGCAGCCTGCCAGCAGATTACCCAAATGTAATGACTGCAACAGTGAATACACTCTTAACATCTACATTTATGGTACGTGTACACAACTGTACTTTCATGTCTGAGTTGCTTCGTATCTGTCACAGGGTTTTGAGATGTGACCATGTCTTGTAACATAACAGTATGGACGAAATTTAGCAACAGTCAGTCTGTGGTGCACAACTCTTATCAGGAACTTCTGAATTACACAGGAATGGGAATGTCCTTGAACTTCCTCTGGAATTGGAGCACTGGATAACTCACTCTGACTCAAATGCCTCCGATTCAAAGTAAAAATTGCTCCTTGTGATTCCACAATGTACAGTCTCGTCTCTGGACCACTATTCTTCACATCAATCTGATAATAACCTCTGGATATCTGCATCCTTACCACTTCTTCTTCTCAGTGGATTTGAGCAATTTGCTAGTCTTATCGTAGGACTTCTGGATTAGGTGCTTCTCCAACAGATTGGTTTTCACTAACATGTTGATGTTCTTTGTGTTTCACTGTTGCAGTCATCACTTGTGGGTTATCCCTGTTGGGTAGTTCTCAGCCGGCCCAAATACCAGATTAAAGCTTGTCCCTCATGCGTCGGCTGCAGTCACTTGGGACTGACGTCATATGCTCAGTGGTATAAAGTGGGGCAGTCGACACCATTACATCAGTCTTTCTTGACGTGGAGCCTGAAGCAGAAGCAGTTTGCTTGTGTGCTGGTTGGTTGCTGCCAGAGTGAAGTTGAAACCGACTGAAGCCAAGTAACCTGTTTGGGATCGATCTTGCACTAATCGATGTCTGAAAAAGTTAATTGTCTCTACTGTGGAAAACAAATACCACACCAAGACTTCTATAACCTGTGTGTAACCTGTTTAGGCCTGGACCACGACGTCTTTGGATGTTGGTTCTGCACTTTCTTTAATGCTAGGACCATCTGCCGTAGAGCAGAATTTGTAGGTAGATGTTTCAAAGACAGTCGTTTGCAGTATGAAATGGTGTTAGTCGGTCAGCATACAGTGGATATCCTCCAAAAGAGAAAAGATAAAGAAAGGGACAGATCTTCAGATGACTTTTCCCTGAAGGCAGCCACCAGTTCAATGGAATTTAGTGAGGCACCTACACAGCCCCTGATGCAAGATGCTGTACCTCCGCAGGCCTCAACCGAGACCCATTTGGAATCCAGTAATGCCTCCAGATCCGACTACATCTGCTGAGTTTTCAGTGTTCAGCCACCGTGGTTGGGTCCGGAGCCACTCTGCAGGCACCGGCTTCCAAAGAGGCTTTTCAGATAACCAATGCCAGACAGAGACCGATGGCTTCACCTAGGCTCATTGAAGCTCTAAAGCCTAAAACCAAGACAACTACCAGAAAGTGTTCCCAGCTGCCATCTTCAAGGCCAGCCTGCTCAGTCACCTCAGCTTCTTAAGATGGCAGAGGATCTTATTACCCTTGTCAGAGGTAACCAGTCTACCCTTGCGAAAAGGAGACCTTTCCCCAGAGATTCTCTCAGCACCTGACACTGAAGAATCTGATTTTTTGGATTCAGACAATGAACAGCAGCCCCTTGCCACCTTTGAGGATTCCGATGCAGAAAAATCCATCCCTTCTGCATCCACCCCCCCGAAGACCTATCTTTTGGATAGACTTTACACACCCTTCGGGAACACTTCTATTGGGAAGCTCAGGATTCCCCACAGTCTAAGAAAAGAAGCTAAGAGTTTCTTGACCTTCCCCAGCACGAACCCTTGGCCATTCCTCCCATTTTGGATGTGGTGGTGGATGTTTTCATGGAGTCTGGCCTCACACCCGATCCCCTACCTCCTGCACCTAGAAAGCCAGACTGGTGTTGCATGGTGCCAGACACCCACAAATACTTATTCAAAAATCCTACAGTGGACCCAGAGGTCATCACCCAGGGACCCAAAGGGGCTAGGGCTAGTTTTTCCAAAAATCCTATTCCATCTGACAGATAGCAGAGCCCAAGACAGATGGGGTAAAAAAGTTTACACTTCTGCTGTCTTAGCTGTTAGAGCTCTTAACTGTTAGTTCCATATATTAAAATATCAGCAACATACCTTGAAAGTATTAAAGCAGAACATTTCCTCCTTGCCTGACAGTTCTACTTCCAGAGAGCTAGGGGAGCTCTTACACTCCAGCTCTCAAGTAGAAAAGCATTCCCTTCATCGTGGATATGATGCCCTGGAAGCCTCCAGCAGGGCTGCTGTTGCAGGGTCAGTCATTAGGAGACATGCATGGCTGAAAGAGCAACCTCTGCCTGATCATGTTAAATCCTAACTCCTAGATGCCCCTGTAGATAAGGACCGTGTATTTGGATCGAAGTCAGAGGAGGTAATTAAGAAAATGTAGGATAAGGCAAAATCAATGCAGACAGTAAAATATTTCCTCCAGGTACAGCCTCCCAGATTCAGCAGGAACTTTCCAACCAAACACTGGTCTTTTCCTTCTCAATCCTGGCCTGTGCAAAGGGAAGGGTGCAGGGACAGAACTCCCAGGTAGCAACAAGGACAGCAGAGGCCCAGACACTGGACCTCTACTATCCCCAGGGCAGGGAGTTCTAGGTCCACTCCCTACCCTAAAGACTCGCAATAACTCCTAACCCCCCCCCCCAAAGGTTAGGAGGAAAGCTATCCCTTTTCAAAGACAACTGGGAATCCATCATGAAGGATCAATGGGTCCTAAAAATCATTTTCCTAGGATTCAGATTCTCCTTCAAAGAGAGCCCAATCTTATGGTACCCTGACATAACCAGCAAATGAGCAGGCAGAAGCCATCTGCCAAATTCAGAAACTTTGTGTTCAAGGGGCAGTGGAACCTGTATCCCAGGAAGAAAGAAGCCGGAAAATGATTTTTTTTCAAAATTGTTCTTGTATCCAGGAAAGAGGGTTCTTGGCACCCTATTCTGGATCTGTCCACACTCAACCTTTCCCTGCAAGTGCCAAAATTCAAAATACTTTCACTCCAAAAACTGTTACCCATGCTGACCACAAATGCCTGGCTAGTCACCCTGGACTTAAAAGATGCCTACCTCCATATTCCTATGAAGGGAGTCCTGCCGAAGCTTCCTCTGCTTTTAGGCAGGCCCATAACACTTTTAGTTCTCTGCTCTTCCCTTTGGCTTATCTACTGCTCCCAGGGTCTTCACCAAATGCCTGGCCCCTGTCATTGCCTTCTGCCAGCAGAAAAATATTAAAATGTACCCCTATCTGGATGACTGCCTTATCCAGGTAGACAGCAGGGAAAAGCTCCTGCAAGACCTTGACTTAGTCCAAACACACTTCACCTCTCTCTGGGATTTATCAACAAGAAAAAAATCCCATCTCCAGCCCACCAGATCAGCCTCCTGGACTTCCACCCAAAGAGCCTTCCTCTCCCCAGAAAAACAGTTTCCTGCCCCAATACTTCTCCCAATTGGCTTACAGAATACACCTCACAGTAAGGAAGTTCCTTCAAGCTCTGAGGTACATGGCATCTTGTTGGTGCCCTTGGCCAGACTACACATGAGAACTGCAGTGGTACCTAAAAAACCTATTTTGCCTGCACTCTGTCTCTGGAGCTGCAACTGCCTCTGATTCCCTGCTTAATTGGGGAACTTCTACGGTGGGCAGAAGTCTGCACCCAGAACAAGAGGCTACCTTTTCATATTCTTCTCCATGGCCAGAGCATAACCACAGATGCCTCGGACAAAGCCTGGGGTACACACTTAGGAAACGTGTGCACCCAAGGCACTTGGGACCTAGAACTACACATCAGCCTAAAGGAAATGATGGCATTACTCAGGGCTATCACAGCCTTCAAGAGTCATCTGAAACCAGGGGTGCTCCTCATCAAAACAGACAATCCCACAGTCGTGATAAATCAACAAGGGGGGGGGGGACACTTCTATCCACTTTGTCATCTAGGCATGCTTCTGTGGTGCACTGCCTTCGATGATGGACCTTCACCTGATAATACCCTAGCAGACCATCTCAGCAGAAGTGTCCTGGACTCCCACAAATGGCAGCTTTGGGGGGGCAACCTTCCTCTGCATCACCAAAACTTGGGGGACCCCAGAGTTGGACCTCTTCATAGACAACAAGCAATTAGAAAAGTTCTGCACCAGGGAGTTCCACTGAGAAGCATGGATAGTGGATGCCCTTTCCTTCCCCTGGGGCAATCTTTGTCTATACCCCCCACCTTGCCAGTGATCCCAAGGGTACTGCTAAAGATCAGGGAGGAAGGGCCAAGAGCTATACTAATTGCTCCAAATTGGCCCAGGCAACTTTGGATGTCCTATTCCTATGTTGCAGTATTCTACTTGTGGGATTTCCTGCCCTCAGGCGACTTGTACGTTGGCTCCTATACAAACATTTCAGCTTGGCTGTTGGAGTGTGCATGGGACGTCAGACTTAAGGCCATAAACCTGGGGCCTTAAATGTGACATCTGCATGCACAATTCTCAGAACTTTTCAGCTGCAGACCTACGCGTTGTACGATCGCTCCTTCACAGATGTCGCATCAGTAAAGCTAAGTAACCTGTTGGGTTCCTATTTTTTCTTGTTTTGCTAATTGTTATTGCTTAGGCTTGGTTGTAACCTTTAGTTGATGTCTGGTAAAAAGGAAAAGTGCCAATGTGGGCTCCAGATACCCCATAAAGACGCCCATGGTAGGTGTTTTTTGCTTAGGCTGGGAGCACGAACATTCCTCCTGCTCAATTTGTCAATCATTTGCGCTAAAGACCCTGCGCAGCCGTCTGGCCACTTTAAACTTTTTTTACCTAGAAAACCAGCGCCTAAAACAATTCGCTCTTAGAATGGATCCTGCATCAGAGGCCAAACACGAACCTCTACGAAAAAAGGCCTAGATTCATAGGCCTTCCTCACCTGCCACTCTGCTTACCGACGCCCCGCCAACTGCTGATCTAGGAGTTGGAGTGCTCGGCAGTTGAGTCGACTTCGACCCTTGAAGAAGCCGTTGCACAGCCGACTACTGGCACTTCCTCGGAGCTTGCTGAGAACAGACTCCTATCAAGGGAGAACCAGATTCTTCAGTACCTCCGACCAAGATTCAGCCTTCGGAAATGTCTTCAAAGTCAGATGCCAGGCCGGTTCCTACCTCCACCCCAGCCAAAAAGAAGCAAAATAAAAAGCATACCTTTGCTTCTCCAGAAACCATTCCAGACTGGCAGGCTTTCACTTCCTCACTGATGCAGGCCTTCATGGACCTTAGGCCATCAGCCTCGGCCACCTCTACTCTGCCTTTGAGCCCTAGGCCTGCTTCTGCCTCTTCTCTCCCACCCATGACCTCCCAAGCTAGGGAGGAAGAGCATGATTCTTCATTTGCTTCCTGTCAGGGCTCTTTTTCATATAAATATCAGAATGCTTCTCCCCAGGAGTATTTTTCTCCTGATGAAGAATCTTTGGAAGGGGATTCTCCCCCTGAGGATTTTACCTTTGGTGAGGCCATCACCAAGATGGAAAGATTACTTCAAATGGGATACTTCTCAAATGACTGACACCCAAAAAAAGTACTTAGAGCTATTTCAAGTGGAATCACCCTCCCCTTCAGCGGTCCCTCCAGTGCTTGCTGCTTACTTGGATGCCTTCAATTCAGCTTCTAAGGCCACAGACTCCCAGCCTCCAGCCCCCAAGCAGTCTGACCATTTCTGTAAAGTGCCAGAGGGGCAAAAATTCCTAGTTAAACCTCCCTTGGCAGACCCAGCTGTTATTGCTACTGCTCCTAATAAACAGTTTAGACTGCTGCCTTCCGCCTCCCTCCTACCCACTTAGAAAGATAGCAGATATATGGATAGGATGGGAAAGAAAGTATACACATCCTCCACTTTGGCATTCAGAGCCATAAATTAAGACTACCTCTTTGGAGAACAATCTGAAAATCTCTTCAAAAAGCTGCAGGAAAAATAAATTACAGGACATCAAGCATCTGCTGGTGTCCCCCATTCCCAAATATTGCAGGAATTACCCTGCTAAAACCACTTTTGTAAGGTGCAACCCTCAGGCAGCTGCCTCCTCTTCCAGATCTAGAAGAGGGGCAAGAAGACCTTCTTCGTCCAGACCTAATGTACCACCTCCGCAACCCAGACAGCCCTTTCAGGATAGAGGAGGTCCCAATAATGTGCGACTGCCTGACCCACCTACCACTCTCGGCATGCCTTTCACACTGTCTCCTCCTTTGGCAAGCCATCACCACAGATCAGTGGGTCTTATCCATTATCCAAAAAGGGTACTTCCTATTCTGTAAAGAAAAGCCACCCAGAAGTAGCCCCCCCCCCCCCCCCCACAAAAAAAAAAACTCCTACCACAAAAAAAGATGGCCCCGGGAGACCCATTTTAGATCTCTCCTTTCTAAGCCTACACCTTCAGGTACCCTCCTTCAAAATGCTGTTGCTACCCAGTCTGCTGTCCCTTATTCCAGCCAAGGCCTTCATGGCCACCCTAAGCCAAAAGTAATCTACCTTCACATACCCATCAGGACTTCCCACAGACAGTTTCTATGATGTTCATAGTGTTTCACTGTTGCAGTCCTTAAAATTGAGGTTACCCGCAGTCTGCCTGAATTCCAAAGTATAGGTCCGGTGTCTGTTGCTGTCACCTCCTCCCTGACGTCAGCACACCAGGGGTATATAAGATGCAGCCGACGCCATTTTACCGTCTTTCTTGCCGTGCGGTGCCCGAAGCAAAAGCAGTTAGCAAGTGCTGGTCGGCTGACTCCTGAGATTTTCGTGTTCGAATTTCAGATCCGAAGTCTTCATTTAAAGCTAAGTACCCCGTTGGGGAAACTTTTTTTTTCTTGCTCCAGACTGATGTCAGAAAGTTAATTGCATTTCTTGTGGGAAGCAAATACCTCATAAGGGCTTCCATTCCTACTGTATTCCTTGCCTAGGCCCTGATCACGACGTTGCTAATTGTCGGTTTTGTGTTAGATTTAACCAACACGCTATTAAACGTTTGAACGATTTTGCATTTCACTATTTTGGCAGAAGATTTAATTACACTATGTTGGATAGCCATCTGACTACTGCAATTCAGAAGAAACGCAAAGAAAAGGACAGGCATCCGAGGTCCAACACTGACGACGAGGCCTCCTCTAAACCAGTCGCCAATTCTCAGTGAGGCACTTTCGCAGCCCCTGATGTCCGCTACTTTAAAGCCGCAGGCAGTTTCCGACTCCTACATGGAGCCGACTAGGCCGCTGGAAACTCAAGGTATTGGAACCTATTCCCTCAGATGGGTCCGGAGCCGCTGAGCAGGCATCGGCTTTTGAGGGTGTTTTCAGGCCTACACAGTTATACGTTAAAATGACTTCAGCTTCAAAGGCAAAGACTAAAACACCTCTAAAGACTAAGAAACAAGTACAACAGCCCCATGGTCAGGCCTCCATGCCTAAAAAACAGATGCTCAAAATGTCTGAAGACCTAATTACTTTGATCAGGGGTTCCCATCCCTCTCCTGATAAGAGGCCTAGGCAAGAGACAGAATATGAATCTTCAGATCAGGTTTCCATTTCTTCTGATTCCTCTTATGATCAGGAATACTCTCTTCCTCCCTGAGGATTCTGATGCTGAAGAATCTATCCCTTCAGCCTCTCCTCCTGAGGATTATTCTTTTGTGGAAAATCTGCATACCATGAGGGAGCATTTCCACTGGGAGACCCAAGATTTTTCAGAATCTAAGAAAAGGCTCAGAGACTTCCTTTTACTACCTCAGCACAGGCCCCTTGCTATTCCACCTGTGTTAGACATTGTAGATTTATTTTCAGTCCAGTTTGACTCCTGACTCTCTACCTCCAGCTCCTGTTAAGCCAGACAGATACTACAGGGTTCCCATTTCACATAAATTTCTTTTTAAGAACCCTGCTGCTGACCCAGAAACTGTCACACAGGGTCCCAAAGGGGTCAAAATTTCCACTGCAAAAAACCCTACCCCCCTCTGACAGGGATTCTAGGGCACTAGACAGATGGGGAAAAAAGATTTACACTTCTGCTACCTTGGCTATAAGGGCTTTAAATTGTCCGTTCCATATGCTTAAATATCAGCAGTATATTATGTCACTGCTTAAACAGAAAATGTTGATAAATTCTGAATGTGCAGAAAACAAAGAAATGCAGGATTTATTGCATGCAGCTGAACAAGTGGGAAAGCATACTTTGCAATGTGGCTTTGATTCTCTGGAGGCCTCCTGCAGGGCTGCTGTTACCGGTTCTGTCATTAGGAGGCATGCTTGGTTAAAGGAACAGAATCTGCCTGATCATGTTAAAGCAAAATTATTAGATGCTCCATTACAGCACGATGCCTTGTTTGTTGTTAAAGCAGAAGAGGTGTTGAAGAAAATGGAGGACAAAGCTAAATCTATGCAAACAGTCAGGGATTTCTTACAGGTACAGCCTCCAAGATTTAGCAGGCACTGGCCTACAAAGAATTGGTCCTTTCCAGTGTCAGACAGGTTACAAAGAGGCAGATCCCTTCCCAAAGGCTCATACAGGTCTAAACAATGGGGTACTTCTACCTCCAAAAGCAGAGAAGACAAATGACAGCCATACAGGAAACAGTCCCAATGACTTCCCCCTGCCTGTGCCAAGCACTTATCTTCTGGCAGCACCTTTAAGGGGAAAACGAGCACTTTTTTCTCAAAATTGGCACGTAATAACCCAGGACAAATGGGTCTTGGATATAGTGTCACAAGGCTACAGGCTTCACTTTCACACCCTGCCAAGGGCAAATGGTTTGCCAGACCTGCCAAAAAATCAATGGGCAGAGGCACAAAAGCAAGTGTCATCCCTCATAGACATGAGGGCTGTTCAGCAAGTACCACAGCAAGAGCAGGGACAAGGATTTTACTCAAGACTGTTCTTGGTGCCCAGAAAGGACAAAGCCTGGAGACCAATACTGGACCTATCTATTCTAAACACATACCTGGGTATTCCAAGATTCAAAATGTTGACTCTGCAGCAGCTTCTGCCCATGATGGGCAAGAAGGCTTGGCTTGTGACTTTAGACCTAAAAGAGGCATACCTGCATGTCCCAATCAAAGAATCATGCAGAAGATACCTCAGATTCATAGCTGGCTCAATGCACTACCAATTCTCTGCACTGCTCTTTGGCTTATCTACTGCACCCAGGGTCTTCACAAAATGCCTGGCTCCAATAATTGCATTTTGCAGGCAAAGAGGATTACAAATATATCCTTACTTGGACAACTGCCTTATTCAAGTAGAAAACAAGGACATTCTACTACAGCATCTGACGTTTGTAAAAAGATTACTAACATGCCTAGGGTACACAGTAAATGAAAAGAAATCAAAACTAGTACCCCCTCAAGAGATAATATTCCTGGGTGCAAGCTTAAATACAACTGCCCAGATGGCTTATCTCACGCCAGACAAAGACAACTGACTTCTTATTTCAAAATGTTGGCAACAAAGACCCAGTTACCTGCAAGAAAAAAATCTGCAGGCTTTGGGATTCATGGCATCCTGCATTCTGCTAATTCCATATGCAAGACTGCATATGAGGAAACTTCGGTGGTATCTAATAAGTGTTTGGACTAACATTGCCACAGCCTGGAAACATTAAATCTGAAGTAGGATATTCATTTGTCTGCAACCTGTGGGTTATGGATCCGATATCGGATCCCGAAACCGGCATAGTTTAGCTATGGATCCAAGCTCCTCAGCTCCTCCTCACCCATAATGCCCTGCTCTACCCTCATGACCTCAGATCTTGTTTTGCGCGCTGGTAACTGGATGTGGTTTCAATTTTCTTGTACAAAATTAGAATATTTTTGCTTTCTTTAAACTTTTTGTGAAAAGTTGTAGGTTTCTATTTTTATTGACTGTTTTAGTTTAATTTGTGTGAGGCCTGTGTGCTTTTATAGTTTATTTTTTTTTTACTACTGTAAACTTTTTTAATTTTTGACGCCATAAGGCCAGCGGCTGCTGACACACACACACGGGTGTGTGTATCTTTGGGGGGTTGAACCTCACATCTGGCTGTTCCATTTAGCACCCCTCCTGACTCAAACTCCCCGCCCAGGACAGGAGAGGGATGCAGGGACCCGTCACCTGTGTGCTTCTCACGTCCTGAGAGGAGGAGGAGACCGAGCTCGGCGGCGAGCTATCGAGGAGGCATTCCAGGCCTACCATCTGGACCGATGATGCGAAAGGTTCATCCAGGCCCAGATGCAGATGGAGTTCTGCACTGGGCCAGGCTTCCACCATCCGCCCTGGGACAGCCCGTTTCTGCTGTTCCTATGCTCCTATGGGCAAATTGCTGGACTCCTCTGATGCCCCCCCCCAGAGGCTCCTAAGCATAGCATGGTGGAGGCACACATTGACTCCTGAGTCTCTCCCTGAGTCTCACTGGAGGGAGAAGGAAGGGAAGGTCCCCACCCGGTCACCCCGAGGATGTCTCTTCGCCCAAAAGACCTGATAAATCCCCCGCCGCCTTCTGGGACCCATTGGAGGAGTAGGGGCCTCCTGTAGATGCCATGTTGATGGAACTGGCTCAGGAGAGTCCTCCACCCACCCGAGCAAGGAGTCTCGGATGATGGACCCTCCACCAAGCAAGGCCGGCAAGGAGTCTGGATGATGGGAAGCGGATGTTCAGAGACCTTATTAAGGAGTACGAGGACAGAGCTCTGCACTCCCAAAATGGCCACTCTTAGGTCAGCAGGACTGGTCACTATTTGATGGTTCTGCTCTGTTTGGCAAGACCGTTCGCGAGGCGTTGACCCAGGCACCCCAGAGGCCCTATTCTAGGACAAAAAGGGTCAGAAGAAGATGAGCAGTCCCAGCCTGCTCCGGACAACCAGTCCTTCCAGGCAGAGGAGGACAGGAGGCCGACGCTAGAGGCAGAGGGGCTCCCCAGAAACGGGTCCAGGGAACCTTTCTCTGTGCTCTACTCTGGAGGCAGTAGTCCATAACATCGGACCGCTGGGTTCTCCAAATCATATCCAGGGATATCGATTCCTTTCCTTCACCTTCCAAAGATGAAGTCCCTCCCAGACGCACACACCCGTCAAGAAGGAGGCCGCTTAGCAGAAATTGGCCATCTGCTAGAGAAAAGAGCCATCCAGCCTCCCCAGACCAGATCGGATCAGGGTTCTACTCCAGGTTCTTTTAGTGCCAAAAAGACGGGGAACTAAGACCAATCCTAGACCTCTCTCCTGAATCTGGCAGTCCCCAAAGAAAAATTCAATGGTCACTCTACAATCTATTCTCCCCTTCTGGGAGAATGCCACTAGATGCTCCAGGTTCTCGCGCCTGCTGGGCCAGTCACCACTACCAGCCAGTCCTTCTCCTGGTCTCACCACAGCCCCCCAGGGGTGTTGCAAAGTACTAGCAGTGGTGAGCGCCCACCTGAGGCTTCAGGGGTGCAGGTCTTTTTCTCCATCTTGCTCCATTTCTGGGCATCACAATAAATACAAAGTCCAACCTGGCACCCACTCAGCTCTTAGATTTCATAGGGCCAGACTCAGACACAAGGAGTTTACGAGCCTTCCTCACTGCGGACAGAGTTCTAAATCTGCAGCCCATTCTCCATTCATGTTCAGGGTCCATGGCATGTATCATCCCATAGCGATCAGCAAGGCTACCTTACTGCATATCAATGTTCTAGAGATGAGAGGACTTTCTTCCTTTGGGAACAATTGCGCATTCAATCGACAATATGTCTGTTGTCTGGTACATCAACAAGGGTCTTACCTCTTGTCGAGAGGCCATGAGAGTTTGGGAATGGGTATGCCTATCCACCTTGCCTCTGATGCTGCAAGTTCTTCAGAAAGCCTCTCAGGTGGGTTGCAGAATGATTCTCATTGCTCCGTTCTGGCCTCGACAGATCTGGTTTTCCTAAGGTCTCCACTCGGTGAATCCTCCTTGGCAGTTCCACTCTTGATAAGGACTCGGTATCTCTTCACGGTAAAGGCTATTTTGGCTCATAAACCATCCACTAGAAGGGTTTACGAAGCAAATGGAACTAACCTCTTTAATGATGGTGCCAGCAGTTCCACAGTCAAAGTTCAACTATCACATTGGTCAATGTCAGCCAAATTGTGCAAAACTTTTTCTTAAAGGTTTTCCTTCTCAGGCCCCTATTAAGCAAGCAGTTCCTCCTTGGGACCTTTACAGTGGACCTCAAATTCTTCTTACAAGACAGCCTTTTGGTAGCCATTACATCAGCCAAGAGAGTTTCTGAACTTCAAGCTTTATCAGCTAAACCTCCTTACTTGGTTTTTCCCTCCCAGGACACCTGCCCCCTCCCCCCTTCTAAAAATCGCTTCTGAAGCATCCGGACGTGTCTCCCCAGGACCCAACCGCCCTTCCTTTCTAAAATCGCTTCTGAAGCAAACATCAATCAATCCATTAACCTCCATGCCCATTCAACCCGGTCAGTATCTACCTCAGCAGCCTTCAAGGCTAGGATTCCTCTGGATGATATCATGGGCTTCATCTCATACATTTATTTCTCACTATAAGTTGGATCTTGCAAATATCCTTCCATGAAGATTCAGGTAGCTGGGGACTCTGTCCCACAGGTTGCAGACAAATGAATATCCTACTTCAGATTTAGAAGTTATGTACTCATGGCCTTTCAGTTTCCTGCATATTACTTGTTACCCTTTTGAGGTGAGGTCATGAGGAGGAGCTGAGAGCTTGGATCCATAGCTGGAAACTATGCTCGGATCCATAACCCACAGGTTGCAGACAAATGAATACACCTACTCAGATGGAACGTTATGGTGAGTACATAACTAATTACCCTCATTCCCTGCCTGCAACAGGAGTTTTGATGGTGGACAAAGGCCTGTCACCACAACAAGGGACAGCCATTCGCTTTACCCACAGCCAGGCAGATATTAACAACAGATGCATCAGATTATGCCTGGGGGGGCCCACATGGCAGGAAGATGTATTCAGGGCACATGGTCCGCAAACCAAACGCATCTACATATCAACCAAAAAGAGATGCTAGCTGTTCAGAATGCCCTGACAGCCTTCAAGGACCTATTTCATCCGGGACAACTACTGATAAAGATGGACAATACTACAGTCATGTGGTACATAAACAAGCAGGGAGGCACTCATTCCTACCCCCTATGCACACTACCTATGACTTTGTGGGACACAGCGTTGACTTACCAAGTACATCTGCAGGCACAATTCCTGCCAGGAAAGATAAATACTCTGGCAGACTAAGCAGAAACCTCATGGAGCCCCACAAGTGGAAATTGGATCCGCAAGTCTTCAGCATAAGGAATTGGAAATGCCCGGACATAGATCTATTTGCCTCCCCTCACTACTGCCAACTACAGAGATTCTGCACAAAGACTTATCACAAGCAAGCATGGAAAGTGGATGGTCTATCTTTCAGCTGGAAAAACTTTAACAGTATATGCCTTGTCTCCAGTGCCTCTCCTCCCCAAGGTACTTCTGAAAGTCTGACGAGAAGCCAAAAATAATACTGATTGCCGCAGACTGGCCCCGCTAGCACTGGTACCCAATCCTAAGGAACTTGTCTCAATACCCAGCCTGGACGTTAACCTCGTATACCTCACTTACTGTCCCAACACAACAATCGGATCCTGCACAGCCAACTCAAGACCTTAAATCTGGCAGCATGGCGGATAATGTAGTTATTCAAAACACACCTCTCTCTAAAGCGGTGATGGATGCTATTTTGGAGGCCAGGAGGCCTAGTACCAGAAAATCTTATGCGGAAAAATGGAAGAGATTCTGTGTTTGGAACCAGGCACAAGGGATTGACATGACTGTACCAAATATTCCTCAGATTTTGCAATATTTAACTGATGCTGGATAAAGGCTATATTAAGATTTATGCCTTTGCCATTTCAGCTCATTACAGTACAGACACACCTATTTTTTTCTCTTCCTTTATTAAGGCAGTACCTCAGAGGAGCCAAAAACTTAAGGCCTCCAAGGAGATCACCAATACCTGCATGGGACCTCAATTATGTCTTGGAAGAACTCACCCTGCCTCCTTTCGAGCCAGCCGCTGCAGCGGATATAAATTTTTTATCAAGGAAAGCAGCTCTGCTCCTAGCAATAACCTCTGCAAGACAAGTCTGAGCTACAGGCACTCATGGCTGTGGAACCTTTTATCATTTTCCATCCAGATAGGGTTTCTCTGACGACAAACCCGACATTTATGCCTAAGGTAGTGTCCAGTGTGGCATTTAACCAAACTATTCATTTGCCCACCTTTTACCCAAACCACAGAATAAGGGTGAGACACGTCTTCATTCTTTGGACATAGCTGCGCTTCTACTTGGACAGAAGCAAAGCTTTCAGAAAGACTGAGCAAATGTCCTTCAAGGATGCATCTGCAGTCATAACATATGGGTTGTCCTGCCTCAGGCAGCCCTTCGGTCGGCCGGATTCCAAAGTCTGGGTCTGGCCTCGGCTGATGTCGCACTTTCCCGGCGCCAGAGCGTCTGGGGTATAAAAGCATCAGCCGACACCATTTTCCTCAGTCTTTCTTGCCGCGCGGTGCCCGAAGCAGAAGCTGTTCGCAAGTGCCGGTCGGTCAGATCCAGTGATTTCAGCTACCAAGACTTGAAAAGCTAAGTACCCCGTTGGGGACTCTCTCTTGCCTCAGCCGATGTCAGACAAAGTAAATAATTGTTTAACTTGTGGGAAACAAATACCTCATAAGGATTTCCATTCTTACTGCCTTCCTTGCTTAGGCCCAGACCACGACGTATCGGCCTGTTTAGCCTATGCCTCCTTCAACTGACGAACTCTTAGACGTCGGTTGGAGTTTGCAGAGGAATTTTTTGGTGCCGCCTTTGCTTATAAAATGCCGACGGAGACTCCGACTTCGCATATGGTCAAAAAATGCAAGGAAAAGGACCGACACTCGCAGCCCGCGGTTTCGGCTGAAACCACGGCTAGGCCTACCGCGAGTGTCTCTGTTTCGGCCGAAACAGAGTCCTCGGCGATTCCTTCTTCCGAAACCATACTTCCGACCACCGAGGCCCGAGAGGCCCCAACTGAGTCGGCTTCAGAACTACCTACCGAAGCTAGTGTTCAGGAATTGTCCGACACCATACCTTTGGACATTTCTACCCCTGCACGTGGAGCAGCTAGGCCCCCTGCTTCCATGTTCATTAAGGCCTTTTTTAGGGCTAAAGCTGTCAAACTGTCAAAAGCTTTGCCTGCCAAATCTACCACCCAGAGGCCTTCCTCTAGTTCACAGATCCTCACCCTTGCTGAGGACCTTCTCTCCTTAGTTAGGGGTTCACAGCCTCACCCAGACAGGGCCTCTCAACCTCCTCCAGACAAAAGGCCCAGGACTGACCCCTCTGAACAACACTCCTCAGATGATTCCACGGATGGCTCTGAGTTGTCAGACCACCAGGAAAGGGGCTTATTTGTCTTATGAGGATTTAGATGCAGAGGACTCCATCCCTTCGGCCTCTCCTCCCTGAAGAGTTTTCCTTTGGTGAGACTTTACACTCCATGAGAGAGCATTTTCAATGGCAAGGTCAGGATTTCTCTGATTCTAGAAAAAGATTAAGGACCTTTTTGCATTTGCCTCAGCATAGGCCCTTTGCTATACCTCCTGTTCTAAATGTAATTAATGATGTGTACAATGATGTCAGTACAGCCCCTTATACTCTTCCTCCAGCCCCTGCCAAACCTGACAGATACTACAGGGTCCCGGATTCTCATTTCCACCTGTATAAAGCCCATTCTGCAGACCCGGAAACTATTTCTCAGGGCCCTAAAGGGGTTGCAGCTGCTACTGCCAAAAATCCTCTGCCTTCTGAAAGAGAGTCTAGAGCTTTAGAGAGATGGGGAAAGAAGGTGTATACCTCTGCAACTCTTTGTCAGGGCATTAAACTGTCAATTTCATATGATACAGTACCAGGAGTATTTGTTAGATGAACTGAATAAGAAACTCTCTTCTGAACCCCTAGACCGTAAATCCCTTCAGGATTTGGTACATAACTCACAACAGGTTAGTAATCATTTCTTAAAATGTGGCTATGGTGCACTGGAGGCTTCATTTAGATCAGCTATGACTGGGGCAGTTATTCATAGGCATGCCTGGCTGAAGGAGCAATCTTTGCCAGACCATGTCAAAGCTAAACTCCTGGATGCTCCAATGGAGAAACAAAATTTATTTGGCTCCTCTGCTCAGGAGATCCTAAAAAAGGTTGAAGAAAAAGCAAAATGTGTGCAAACAGTTAAAGATTTCCTGCAAGTTCAACCACCGAGATTCAGCAGAAACTGGCCTACAAAGAATTGGTCCTTTCCAGACTCGGACAGAGCCCAGAGAGGCAGGAACAGGCGCTCTAGAGGCAGAGGTCAATCGAAGGGCTCCTACAGAGGCAGTCAGTGGCAGCCTGCCAACCAGAGGAGTAGTGCAAACAGCTACAACGACAACCACTACTACAGAACAGGCTCAATGACTTGACTCTGATTCCGCCTACCAGGGATCAACTGGAAGCACCCTTGGGCGGAAAGCTGGCTTTATTCTAAAAAAACTGGCATTATAACAAAGGATACATGGACACTGCAAATAATAGACAAAGGATACAGGTTTCACTTCCACACTTTGCCCAAAAGAAGAGGAATGCCAAACCTTCCACCAAATCAGAAGGTAGAGGCTTTAAGAGAAATCAGCAATTTGCTTCAGATGAAAGCTATAGAAAAGATACCATGTTCAGAACAAGGCCAAGGATTTTACTCCAGACTATTCCTTGTACCAAGAAAAGAAAATCAATGGAGGCCTATTCTCAACCTGTCCGCACTGAACACTTATGTCATTGTGCCAAAATTCAAAATGCTGACCCTACAGCAACTTCTTCCCATGTTGGGCAAGGAGTCTTGGCTGGTGACTCTAGATCTCAAGGAGGCATACCTGCACGTCCCTATTCGACCAAGTTGCAGAAGACACCTCAGATTTCTTGCAGGATCAGAGCATTATCAATTCTCAGCATTGCCCTTTGGCTTATCTACTGCGCCCAGAGTATTCACGAAATGCCTGGCATCAGTAATTGCACATTGCAGACTACAGGGAATTCAAATTTATCCATACCTGAACGACTGCCTAATACAAGCGGACAACAAGAAAAATTTGTTAAAGGACTTGGCCTATGCCATACACCTGCTACAGACCTTGGGATACACAGTCAACATCCAAAAGTCAAGGCTAGTACCATCCCAAAGGATAACCTTTTTGGGTGCAGATCTGGACACAAACACCCAAATGGCCTTTCTCACAGAAGAAAAGCAAAGACAACTTCCAGATTACTTCATGATCCTGACAAGACAAACTCAGCTTACTGCAAGGAAAATCCTGCAGGCCCTGGGTTACATGGCATCCTGCATAATTCTAATCCCACATGCCAGGCTGCATATGAGGAAATTACAATGGTACCTAAGGAGTGTATGGTCTCAACACAGTCACAGTTTAGAAATCATACCACCAATCATTCCATGCCTTCAAAAGGAATTCCTGTGGTGGGCTCAGGCCTGCCAGTCCAACAGAGGCAGACCATCACCACGGACTCCTCAGACCGAGGGTGGGGAGCACACATGGAGGACAAATGTATCCAAGGCCTATGGCCTCAAGGACAGCTAAGCATGCACATAAACCAAAAGGAAATGCTGGCAGTGAGGCATGCAATCGAGGCATTCAAACCCTACCTCCAACAAGGACATCTGTTAATAAGGACAGACAACACCACTGTCATGTGGTACATAAATAAGCAGGGAGGCACACATTCTTACCCTCTATGCCGGATGGCTATGAATCTGTGGGAACTATGCCTGAATCTCAATATCCAACTATAGGCCCAATTCGTGCCAGGGAAAGAAAATGTACTGGCGGACAGCTTAAGCAGAACTATCATGGATCCACACGAATGGATGCTGCACCCAGACATCTTCAAACTCTTAAAGACATGGGGAATGCTGGAGATCTGTTCGCCTCCCCACTCAACCATCAACTGAAGACATTCTGCTCAAGGACATACCACCCACAAGCTTGGAGGGTGGACTCTCTCTCTTTCAGCTGGAAAGCCCTAACAGTATATGCCTTCCCACCTCTCCCATTGATGTACAAGGTTCTACTGAAGATCAGGGAGGAACAGCCAAAAGTGATACTAATAGCTCCGGACTGGCAAAGACAACACTGGTATCCATTATTGAGAAGCATGTCTCAGGCAAAATCATGGCCTCTCCCCCTATGGCCTCTTCTTCTGACGCAGAACAATTTCAAGACCCTGCATCCCAACTTGAAAACATTGCAGCTAACTGCCTGGAAAATTCCTTAAATCCTAATCAAACTGTTTTATCTCAGAAGGTGAAGGACATTATCCTGGAGGCTCACATTCCTTCCACAAGGAAGACATACTCAGCTAAATGGAAGAGATTTCTCATTTGGAGCACATCAAAGGGCACAGCTGTCACAGTGGCAAACCTAGCACATATCCTAGAATACTTAGCAGAATTGTTCCACAATGGCCTGTCCTATTCTTCCATTAAGATCCATGCTTCAGCAATTTCAGCAGAATACAATGTGGATCCACCTATCTTCTCACACCCTCTCCTCAGACAATTTCTGAGAGGGATCAAAAATATTAAACCTCCAAGAAGACCCCCTCTATCTGCCTGGGATCTCAACTTTGTGCTGGAGAAACTGACACTACCTCCTTTTGAACCAGCAGCATCAGCGGATCTACAGTTTCTATCTTGCAAAACTGCATTCCTTCTGGCAATCACTTCAGCAAGAAGAGTATCTGAGTTACAAGCATTAATGGCAGTGCAGCCCTTTCTTATTTTCCACCAGGACAGGGTGTCACTAAGAACCAATCCTACTTTTATGCCAAAGGTGGTATCTAGGGTATCCTTGAACCAAGCTATTCACTTGCCTACATTCTTCCCTAATCCACAGAATAGAGGGGAAAAACTTTTGCACACCCTGGATATACACAAACAACTACGCTACTACTTGGATGCAGACAACTACGCTACTACTTGGACAGAACAAAAACTAACAGAAAAACTGACCAACTTTTTGTAGCATATGCAACTGGGGTGCAAGGAAGAGCAATTTCCATACAGACAATTTCAAAATGGATAAGAAATTGCATTCGCTTTTGCTACTCCTTTCATGGAAAGACAGTTCCTGAAAATATCAGGCCTCACTCCACAAGGGCCACGGCCACCACTACAGCTTTCCTACGGGGGGTGGCTACCAAGGACATTTTAGAAGCTGCTACTTGGAGCTCCGTGCATACATTTGCCAAGCATTACAATCTACCTTTATACTCTAGATCCAGAGCAGGGTTTGCAACTGCAGTCCTGCAGGGGATCTTAACTACACCATCCTTTTCTTAGTACCTCCTCCCCAGATTGGCTATGGTATTCTACCCATATGTTATGACTGCAGATGCATCCTTGAAGGACATAGTACAGTTTTGTACCTACCATAAATGTAGATGTCCGATAGGTATGCATCTGCAGTCAGGATTACCCTCCCTCCTTCCCCTCTGTGGTATTTCTAGGGTGCTTACCCCTCTTAGCTAGCTGGGGGAATCTATTATGGTGTATTTGTTTGTTTATTCATGTATATAATTTGCAAATGTTTGGAACTTTTCAGCATTTATCCAAATTTAGCCTTCCTAGAGGGCACCTGGCATCTGGGGCAAGAAAAACTGAGGAAAATGGCATTGGCTGATGCTTTTATACCCCAGACGCTCTGACGTCGGGGAAAGTGCGACATCAGCCGAGGCCAGACCCAGACTTTGGAATCCGGCCGACCGAAGGGCTGCCTGAGGCAGGATAACCCATATGTTATGACTGCAAATGCATACCTATTGGACATCTACATTTATGGTAGGTACAAAACTGTACTTTACTAGTGGCATATGCTACAGGATCACAAGGAAAGTTTATCTCAAAGCAGACCATTTCAAAAGTGGATAGGCCACTGCATTCGTTTCTGCTATTCACAACATGGCAAATCAGTGCCTAAGGGCATTAGGCCACATTCAGCCAGAGCAGCAGCCACTTCAGCAGCCTTCCTCAGAAGAGTACCAACCAAAGACATTTTAGAGGCTACAACCTGGTGTTCTGTGCACACTTTTACAAAGCACCATCACTTATCTCTCTACCCTAAATCTAGGGCAGGCTTTGCCACTGCAGTTCTGCAGGGCCTCATAGCTGCTCCTAATCCTATTTAGCTCCAGCCTCCCAACCTTAGCTTTGGGATTCAACCCAGTTGTAATGACTGCAACAGTGAAACACGGTGAAAATAGTACAGTTGTGTACTTACCATAAATGTAGATGTTAGTGTATTCACTGTTGCAGTCCAAGGTACCCTCCCACCATCCCCCTTATCTTTGCTTGAACTTATCTGTACTTCTCTATTCTGTACAACCTATGTGGTGTATTTGCTTGTAGATGAAGGAAAAATTTACCTTGGTGCATGCATGCTTTGATTT
This sequence comes from Protopterus annectens, assembly GCF_019279795.1. NCBI lineage: Eukaryota > Metazoa > Chordata > Ceratodontiformes > Protopteridae > Protopterus > Protopterus annectens. Next base: position 1,365,866,831 of record NC_056747.1, read on the forward strand.
ATTTTTAGCCTACCCTTTTGGGGGCACCTGACATCTGGGGCAAGAAAAACTGAAGAAAATGGCGCCTGCTGCATCTTTTATACCCCTGGCGCACTGACATCAGGGAGGAGGCGACAGCAACCAACACCTGACCTAGACTTTGGAATTCAGCAGACTGCGGGTAGCCTGCCAGCAGGATAAGCCAATTGTAATGACTGCAATAGTGAATACACTCTAACATCTATGTTTATGGTAAGTACACAGCTGTTCTTTCCTCTTGCGTTTCCATCAACTGCTTCAGAAGATAAAATTGACCTCATTACACAAATATATAACCTGTCACTGTTTGAATGAACCAATGAAAAAACATTAAAAATGTAAGTGTGTATGTGAAATAGTCAATCATGAAAGACACAAAAACACTGTTGAAATGCATAAAAGGACATAAATGTGTAATAAATATGTACATATATAGACCTAAATGTATATACATACTCCAATATATAATAAAACCTTAGTTAAAGTTCAAAAGCATTAATGTGTACTGATAAATGATAAATAAAACCACACTAGCACCGCCTGGTGGAAAAACTATGCACTACACTTAAATACCCACTTTGCATGTAAAATTCAAAATACATGGCCTTTAAGAATGTTTGTCTTTCGGCTTTTTCCGGTAAGGGGTTGCCACAGTGGAACTCCGGTCCCGCTAATGATTGGCAGTAGATTTTTACGAAACGCCGAGGTGCCAGCTCGACACTCAACCTTCTTTGAAGGCACGCCCATTTACGCACGCATGTCTTTCGAACGCTACCCAACCGCAGGGAGGACATGCAGACTCCACACAGTAAGCACTCCCAAAGCCAAGCCAAGTATCGAACGGGAGAACCTCTTGCTGTGAGGTAACAACGCTACCGCTGTACCACCATGGCATTCTGGTTCATTACATAAATAGATGCCTAATAAAAGTGAAAAATTAATATCTATAAAATTAATATCTAAACTTGAATAAAAGTTTTATGAAGTTAAACCATATCATAGTTTAGCAGAACTTAATTTCAAAGCAGTTTTTTTTCTTAGTTAAAAACTCATTAAGACCTGGAGGGGTACTGGCATCTAAAACAATTTGCCAGTATAATTCCCTATATTCCAGGTGGGTCTCCCATGGGACCACCCCTGGGATCAAGAGGGACGACTTCAATTACAAAAAACTTGAATTCAGCATTTTCACAATTTTCATGATGTTTATACAAGGCATTATTGTTTTTTTCTTTTTCTGATGTCATAACCATGCTCATACATTTTCTGCCTCAATCTCTTTTACGTTTTACCAACGTAGACTGAATAATACATTCCACATAAAGCAATATATACCACCCCGGTGGTGTTGCAATTAGCAAAGCCTTTGGTAGTAAGGTGTTTACCCTTACATTTAAAAAAAAATGCCATCACCTTCTTTAATGTTGGAACACTGTGGACAATTGCCACATTTGTGGGTCCCTTTTTTTGTTACTAAAGAAAATTCCACTATTGGCCCTTTCCAAAATGTTCATAGGTATTGATATACCTATAATGTTCATAGGTTAGTACTAAGCTAACTGCCCTTGTGAGCCATTTTAAGCCTAGCCAATTATCCCTTGTGAGACTCAAACCCTGCACCTTGTGTTTGTAAGACAAACACCTTAACCATTAGGCCACCCTCCCAACATGTTTCTTCCCTTTCTGTATACACATTTGAAAGGTTTTTCAAATATGTTGTTCTGGTCTGACAGACTGGCAAATTTTTTCCATTCTTTAATAATCCTCCTTACTAAGTTGCTTTCACCATCAAAGGTGGTAACCATGGCAGATTGGCACCCTTTGTTTTGGGCTGAAACATCTACTGAATTCTACAGTTCAGAAATGGTTTAAGTTCTTCCCAAAATCGGGGCAAATCTACCATTTCTACCCTCCATTACCTCAGTGGTCAGATGTTAATAGGTCAACAGGGTAACCTCTTGCTTTGAACATGTCAATAATCACATTCAGTTCTAAAATCATAGTCTTCAGAAGTCATCCTACTAGCTCGCACCAACTGGCCTTTAATAATTGCCCTTTTCTGATGGGGAGGGTGTGAGCTAGTATAATGCAGATGGGCATTGGAGAATGTCTACTTTCTAAAATAATTTGATATAAAGCCATTGCCATGTCTCCGAATATTAACATCAAGAAAACATAGGTCAATCTAATCAATTTTGTAGGTAAACCTTAAAAAATTTGTGGTTCTGTTGACTAATTTGTTGAATTTTTTGATTATATTTACAACACCACAAATTTTTTAAGGTTTACTTACAAAATTGATGAGATTGACCTATGTTTTCTTGATGATATTCAGAGACATCAGAGAAATCAAAACTAGTACCCTCTCGAGATAATATTCCTGAGTGCAAGCTTAAATACAACTGCCCAGATGGCTTATCTCACGCCAGACAAACAAAGGCATTTGACTTCTTACTTCGAAAACATGGCAACAAAGACCCCAGTTATCTGCAAGAAAAAATCTGCAGGCTCTGGGCTACATGGCCTCCTGCATTTTGCTAATTCCATATACAAGACTGCATATGAGGAAACTACAATGGTATCTAAACAGTGTTTGGACTCAGCATTGCCACAGCCTGGAGACAGTAATTGCACTCATTCCCTGCCTGCAACAGGAGTTTCGCTGGTGGGCACAGGCCTGTCACCACAACAGGGGACAGCCATCACTTTACCCACAGCCAGGCAAACACTAACAACAGATGCATCAGATTATCCCTGGGCGGGGGGGGGGGGGGGGCTGACAACGCCACAGTCATGTGGTACATAAACGGGGGGGGGGGGTCACACATTCCTACCCCCTCTGCAGACAAGCCATGTTTTTGTTGAACACAGCATTAACTTACCAAGTACACCTGCAAGCACAATTCCTGCCAGGAAAAAAAATGCTCTGGCAGACTAAGCAGAAACCTCATGGACCCTCACGAGTGGAAACTAGATCCACAAATCTTCAGCATGATAAGGAAATGAGGACGTCCAGACATCTTTTTGCCTCCCCTCACAACTGACAACTTCAGAGATTCTGCATAGGGACTTATCACAAGCATGGAAAGTGGATGCCCTGTCATTCAGCTGGAGCAGCCTTACAGTATATGCCTTTCCTCCCCAAGGGTACTCCTAAAGGTCAGACAAGAGAAGTCACAAATTATACTGATTGCCCCAGTTTGGCCACGCCAACATTGGTACCCAATCCTAAGGAGCTTGTCCCCAGGCCCATCCTGGACATTGCCTCATATTCCTCATTTACTGACCTAACAAAACAGTCAGATCCTACACAGCCAACTCGGAACTCTAAATCTAGCTGCATGGAGGATACTGTAACCATTCAGAATACACCTCTCTCTAAAGCGGTTATGGATGTTATTTTGGAGGCCAGGAGTCCCAGCACCAGAAAATCTTATGCAGAAAAATGGAAGAGATTCTGTGCTTGGAACCAGACACAAGGAATTGACACGCTTGTTCCAAATATTCCTCAGCTTTTACAGTATCTAATGGAGATGCTGGATAAAGGCCTATCCTCCTCATCAATTAAGATCCATGCCTCTGCCATTTCAGCTCATTACAATACAGACCCACCTATTTTTTCATATCCATTGCTTAGGCAGTTCCTCAGGGGGGCCAAAAACATAAGACCTCCAAGGAGAGCACCAATATCTGCATGGGACCTCAAATGTTGTCTTGGAAAAACTCACACTGCCTCCTTTTGAGCCAGCCAATACAGCTGAGATAAAATTCGTATGAAAAACAGCTCTGCTCCTAGCGATAACTTCAGCAAGAAGAGTCTCAGAGTTACAGGCATTAATGGCTGTGGAACCTTTTATTATCTTCCATCCGGACAGGGTTTCTCTAAGGACAAACCCAACATTTATGCCCAAGGTAGTGTCCAGTGTGGCTCTTAACCAAACCTTTCATTTGCCTACTTTTTACTCAAAACCACAGAATAAAGGGGAGAGATTTCTGCATTCTTTGGACATGCACAGACAGCTACGCTTCTACTTGGACAAAACTAAAGCTTTCAGAAAGACTGAGCAACTTTTAGTTGCATATGCTGCAGGATCACCAGGAAAGGCCATCTCAAAGCAGACTATTTCAAAATGGATAGGACACTGCATTCATTTCTGCTCTTCACAACATGGCAAATCAGTGCCTAAGGGCATTAGACCACATTCTACCAGGGCAGCAGCCACCTCAGCAGTCCTCCTCAAAGGAGTACCAACCAAGGATATTTTGGAGGTTGCAACTTGGACTTCAGTGCACACTTTTTACTAAGCACTACCACTTGCCTCTTTACTCTAAATCCAGAGCAGGCTTTGCCTTTGCAGTTTTGCAGGGCCTTATAGCCACTCCTAATTCTATTTAGACCTAGCCACCCAACCTCAACTTTGGGATTCAACCCAAGTGTAATGACTGAACAGTGAAACACGATGAACATAATACAGTTGTCTAGCTACCATAAATGTAGATGTTCAAGTGTATTCACTGTTGCAGTCCAGGTTACCCACCCACCATCCCCCTTTCTTTGCTGGGACTTGCCTGTACTTCTCTATCCTATACAACCTATGTGGCGTATTTGCTTGTAGATGAAGGAATTTATTTTAGTGCATGGTTTTATAAGAAATTTTGTTTAGCCTAGCCTTTTGGGGGCACCTGACATCTGGGACAAGAAAAACTGAAGAAAATGGTGTCTGCTGCATCTTTTATACCCCTGGCGCACTGACTTCAGGGAAGAGGCGACCGCAACCGATGCTGGACCAGGACTTTGGAATTCAGGCCCACTGGGGGTAGCCTGGCAGCAGGATAACCCAAGTGCAATGACTGCAACAATGAATACACTCTAACCTCTACATTTATGGTAGGTACACAACTGTACTTTCTTTACCTGGGGAAGCCTCTCTTTATGCCTTTCCCCCTCTGCCTCTCCTCTCGAAGGTTCTGCAAAATTTATTTATTTATTGCAGTTGGTTTACCAGGATAGTCCATTGGGCCATAAAGAACCCGTTTTCAATGGAGTCCTGGGGAGAAAAGCTCCAAAAAGCAAAAAAAGATGCATGTAACAGAACAATATAGGTACAGCAGGTAGTAATGAAAGTTATACAAAAAAGGAAGCAAAAAAATTAAAACAAATTATGCGCAAAAAATAACAATTAATACAGATTGAGAAGAATATACAACAATAGTACAACAGATATAGCAATGAATACAGCTTTGAGAGGAATCATACTAACTAAGGAATTGTACAATGTGATGCTAAAGGACATTGCATAGTGGGGGAAGTAGACTTAAGGGCCTGTCTAGTAGATTTTGTGCAATTCTAAGGTATAGTAGGGAAGTTAGCAGGAAGGAGAAGGGGAGGTGAGAGGATAGAGTTAGTTATGTAGGGTGGGAGCAAGAGCATTCCCACTGTGATGCTAGATGTGAATGAAGAGATTTTTTGAAAGTAGAGTGGTTGGAGATGGTGCGGATGGAAGGTGGTAGGGAGTTCCAATGGCGAGCTAGGCTGAAGGATAGAAGGTTTCTGCCTGGGGGGCGAGTAGGTTTATGCACTTCTAGTAGGTTTTGATTGTTTGACCTTAATACTCTGTTGGTAGGTGCATTTTAAAGGCAGATGAAAGGGATGGAAAAAGATCAAACAGGACAAGTCAAGGATAATACTGATTTCACCAGACTATCTACGCCAGCATTGGTGCACCCTCTTGTGCAGTATGACTCTGCTGGAACCATGGCACCTGCCTCAGACCCCTTCCCTGCTGTCCCAGCAGGCGGGCCAGATTCTGCACCCTCAGCTTCAAACCCTGAACCTTGCAGCCTGGCTAATTCCTTGAGCTCTCCAATAGCATCCCTCAGTAAGCAGGTGCTAATGTCATTCTGGAGGCAATGAGGCCTAGTACTAGAAAATCCTATGCTGAAAAGTGGAAAAAATACTGTTCCTGGAGCCAGACTCAGGGGATAAGCACAGACAGCGGTGCCAAACTTACTTCGTATTCTTAAGTACTTAACAGAAATGCTCCACAAGGGCCTATCCTTCTCAGTTAAAATTCATGCCTCTGACATTTCAGTACATTATAATACTAAGCCGCCCCTCTTCTTTCACCCCCTACTAAAGCAATTCCTTAGGGGCCTAAAATTTGACCCCCCCCCTCAGGAGAACCCCTATTTCAGCCTGGTACCTTAACTTTGTATTGGAAAAGCTCACTCTCCCTCCCTTTGAGCCAGCTGCAACTGCAGAGTTGAAATTCCTTTCTTGGAAAACAGCTTTTCTTCTAGCCATCACTTCAGCAAGAAGAGTGAAGTACAGGCCTCATGGCAGTGGAGCCCTTCATTATCTTCCATGCAAACAGGGTTTCCTTCAGGACGAATCCTTCCTTTATGCCCAAGGTGGTGTCCAGTGTGGCTCTAAATGAGTCCGATGTTCATCGTGCATACAGCTGCAGTCATAACAGATGGGTTCTCCTGCCGTCAGGCGGGTCCTCAGTCGGCCGAATTCCAAAGTCTAGGTCCGGCGTCGGTTGTCGTCACTTCTTCCCCGACGTCAGTGCGACAGGGGTATAAAGGAACCAGCCAACGCCATTTTCTTCAGTCTTTCTTGCCGCGCGGTGCCCGAAGCAGAAGCAGTTCACAGTGCCAGTCGGCCAGCTCCTGAGATTACGAAAATTTGGAAACCGAAGTCTTCTTAAAAGCTAAGTACCCCATTGGGGAAACTTTTCTTGCCTCAGACCGATGTCAGACTAAGTTAATAATTGTATTTCTTGTGGGAAGCAAATACCGCGTAAGGATTTCCATTCCCCTCTGTATTCCTTGTTTAGGCCCAGACCACGACGTCTCGGTCTGTCACTTTTGTGCTACATTCAACAAACACACTATTAAGCGTCGGGCGGAGTTCGCCCAGCATTTTTTTGGGAAAGCATTTAACTATACTGTGTCGTCGGATACTCAGACTCCGGTTTTGTCTAAAAAACGCAAAGACAAGGACCGGCACTCTAGGTCCACGGCCTCTACCGACACCACGCCAAAGCCGACTACACGTGGTCCGGTTCTCAGTGAGGTGCCTACGTAGCCACTGATTACCGACTACACATCTTTGGCGGTGTCTCCTGTACCCGAGGTCGCAGGCTCCTCGGCCCACACCCCGACTACAGATACCGAAGCCACTCTTGGCGTTGAAACACAGAATGTGGACAGGTCCACCTCCACTCAAGGTGTCTTCAGACCTTCCTCTTCTTTCTCCATCAAGGCTTTCACCAAGTCTAAAGCAACCATGCACTCTGAGACCGGCTACACAGGGCCCATCTCCAGGCCCCATGCCTAAGAAACAGATGCTTAAAATGGCTGAGGATTTAATTACTCTAATCAGAGGTTCTCAGCCCCCTCAGGACAAAAGGCCCAGAGTGGAGGAAGATTCCCCCTCCTCTGATCAGGGCTCCGTTATTTCAGAACACTCTGATGATCAGGAACAGTCTTACTCCCCTTTTGAAGACTCTGATGCGGAGGAGTCTATTCCTTCTGTATCCCCCCCTGAGGATTACTCATTTGGGGAAACCTTGCATACCTTAAGGGAACATTTCCACTGGGAAGGCCAGGATTATTCAGATTCCAAGAAAAGGCTCAGAGAATTTCTTTTGTTACCCCAGCACAGGCCTCTGGCTATACCTCCTGTCTTGGACATCCTAGATGATATTTACTCAGAGGCCTGCCTTAACCTGGACACTCTACTTCCAGCTCCAGTTAAGCCTGACAGGTACTACAGGGTTCCTGACTCACACCAATTTCTATACAAAAGCCATGCTGCTGACCTAGAAACCATCTCACAGGGGCCCAAGGGAGTTAAGGCCTCCATTGCCAAAAATCCACTGCCTTCCGAGAGAGATTCCAGATCCTTAGAAAGGTGGGGAAAAAAGGTATATACCTCTGCTACCTTATCCATGAGGGCCTTAAACTGTCAGTTTCATATGCTAATATACCAACAGTTTTTGTTATCACAATTGAAAAGTAAAATGTCACAACCTGAACAACCAGAATTGAAGGAGTTGCAGGATTTGATGCATAGTGCAGAACAAGTGGATAAACATACCTTACAATGTGGTTTTGATGCTCTAGAGGCCTCATGTAGAGCTGCTGTTACAGGCTCAGTCATACGTAGGCATGCCTGGCTCAAGGAACAAGCCTTGCCTGATCATGTCAAAGCTAAATTACTAGACGCCCCTCTTCAAAAGGATGTACTATTTGGGGCTAATGCTGAGGAAGTATTACGGAAAATGGAGGAAAAGGCTAAATCAATGCAAACTGTGAAAGAATTTCTGCAGGTTCAACCCCCACATTTTAGTAGAAATTTCCTTCCAAAAACTGGTCCTTTCCTGCCACAGACAGACCCTAAAGAGGCAGATACAGGCGCCCGAAGGGCAGAGGACAATCACAATGATCGTATAGAGGCAGACAATGGCAAGCTCCTACACAAAGAGGTGGTGAGGACAACTCGCAATCTTTCAGAAAGCAAACCCAATGACTTCCCCTTTGCATGCCAACCAGGTCTCAAATGGCAGCCCCCTTAGGAGGAAAGCTGGCACTATTTTCAAAAAATTGGCATATTGTCATAGAGGACAAATGGATCCTGGACATTATAAACAGAGGCTACAAATTCCATTTTCATACCCTTCCAAAAATGAGGCATGCCAAACCTGCCACACAATCAAAGGGCAGAGGCACAAAGGCAAATTTCAGATCTCATAAACATGAAAGCTATTCAAGAGGTACCTACACACGAACAAGGTCACTGTTTTTATTCCAGGCTATTTCTGGTGCCAAGGAAGGGAAAAGATTGGAGACCTATTTTTGGATCTATCCATCCTAAACAATTTCTACTCGTACCAAAATTCAAGATGCTCACTCTACAGCAACTTCTTCCCATGCTGGGCAAGGAGTCTTGGCTGGTAACATTGGACCTCAAAAAGGCATACCTGCATGTCCCAATCAGACAAAATTGCAGAAGATCTCAGATTTCTTGCAGGTTCAACCCAGTATAAATTCTCTGCATTGCCCTTTGGCTTATCTACTGCGCCCAGAGTATTCACGAAATGCCTGGCATCAGTAATTGCCTTCTGCAGACTTCAAGGGATACAAATATACCCTTATTTGGACGACTGCCTGATCCAAGTGGACAGCAAGCACATTCTTCTGAGACATCTGGCTTATGTAGTAATGCTCCAAGTCGCCATCCTTGGCGACTTGGAACTACTATCTTTTGGTTTTACAGTCTATTCACGTTATTTGCTGTGTTACGTAATAATGTTATTAAACTCTCTGGGATACACAGTCAACAAAGAGAAATCAAGGCTAATACCCTTTCGGAAGATAATTTTCCTGGGTGCCAATTTGGACACAAACACCCAGATGGCCTACCTCACGCCAGAGAAGCAGGGGCAACTAATTCAATACTTCAGAACACTGACAAATTGCACCAGGCTGACTGCAAGGAAAATCCTGCAGGCTCTGGGATTCATGGCATCTTGCATCTTACTAATCTCATGTGCAAAGCTGCACATGAGAAAACTACAATGGTACCTAAAAAACATATGGTCTCAACACAGCCACAGTTTGGAAACAATAATACCACTAATTCCATGTCTGCAAAAGGAATTTCTGTGGTGGGCTCAAGCATGTCAAACACAGGTCTTCCATTCAGCAAGCCTCAAGCAAATCAAGTCATCACAACAGACGCCTCTGACTACGCCTGGGGGGGGCGCACATGACGGACCGGTGCATTCAGGGCAAATGGTCCCAAAAAGAAAAGCACCTTCACATCAATCAAAAAGAAATACTAGCAGTAATAAATGCTATTATAGCTTTCAAGGACCTTCTACAACCAGTCAACTATTGATAAGAACGGACAACACCACAGTTATGTGGTACATAAACAGGGAGGAACACATTCTTATCCCCTATGCAGACTGGCCATGTCACTTTGGAACATGGCCATGGACTTACAGATGGAACTACAAGCATAGTACTTGCCAGGCAAGGAAAACGCGCTGGCAGACAACCTAAGCAGGAATATGACAGATCCACACAAATGGAAATTGCATCTAAAAGTTTTTACAGACATAATACAAAAATGGGGAAGGCCAGACATAGATCTCTTTGCCTCCCACAAGAATCATCAATTGTCAAAATTCTGCTCAAGGATCTTCCATCCAAAGGCCTGGAGAGTGGACGCTCTTTCCTTCAGTTGGACATCAATGACAGTTTATGCCTTCCCTCCTTTTCCTCTGCTGCCGAAAGTTCTATTAAAGACCAAAGCAGACAGACCAAAGATGATCCTCATTGCTCCGGACTGGCCAAGGGAACACTGGTACCCACTCCTGAGGAGCTGGACGCATTCCCCACCATGGACCCTGCCTCTAATGCCTCTTCTGACTCAGCACAGTTTCAAAACTCTTCACAGCCAGCTAAAAACACTCAATCTAGCCGCATGGAAGATTCCTTAGCATCACAACAGGCCCTACTCTCCAAGGAGGTGCAGGATGCCATTTTGGAGGCCAGAAGGCCATCAACTAGAAAAGCTTACTCCGCAAAATGGAAACGTTTTGGTGTCTGGAATGAGAAAAAGGGCCAGGATCCTGGAAAACTGAATTTACCTCAAATACTACAATATTTGGCTGAACTGCTAAGCAGTGGACTTTTTTCCTCCATCAAAATCCATGCATCAGCCAATGTGATAGTGTTCAATCTCGCTGTTTGTTCTTACACATGGGTTCGGAGCCGATCCTCGGCTCCGTGTCGGCCGCTTGCAAGCTCTGCATCGAGAAGAAGCTCGAGACAACCTAATACCCACAATCCCCCTCTGCCTTTACCTCAGATCTAGTTTGCCGCTGTTGCGTTCGCATCACTGGGATCTAGCTCGAGCAACTTCAGATAAGATATAACTTTATTTTTGTTATATTTGAGAAAAATTGTTCTAAAAGTACTTTTTGGTAGACATAGTGTATGTGTGTGTGGTAAGGTAGAAATTCTCGGTACCGTTAAGTTTAATTAAACTGGTTAGAGTTTTTCGGGGCCTTCCACCCCTTACTTAAATTTGACAACCGGACTGACTTTATATCGGATTCGACTTTTTTCTACTGGATTTGTCTCTCTACTGGACTTGACTTTTTCTCTTACCTGTAAGATGTCTGAGAAAATTAAATCAGGCTTTAAACGTTGCCAGTGTGGCCAAAAAATGTCAGTTACTGACAACCATAGATGTTCTTCATCTCACATTGCTGCAGTCCTTACATATGGGTAGTCCGCTGTCCTCGGTCGGCCCGAATACCAAAGTATTAGGCTGACGTCGGTCAAGGTGCTTAAAACTGACATCAGGACGTCAGGGTACAAAAGTGCATGACAGACGTCATTTCCTCAGTCTTTTTTGCCGCATGGTCCGATGCAGAAGCAGCGTTGCAAGTGCCGTTCGGCGTTCTGAAATTTTTCGAATTCGGAGTTTCAGACTGAATCCAAGTTGGCTAAGTACCCCGTTGGGGAATATTTTGTTTTTTTCTTGCCTCAGTGTTTTACCGGATGTCAGAAAAAGTGAATAACTGTATTTCTTGTGGGAAACAGATACCGCATAGGGATTATCATTCTTTGTGTATTCCTTGTTTGGGGCCTGAGCACGACGTTGTTGGGTGTCGCTTTTGTGCTAGGTTCAATAAACGCACTATTGCGAAGGTTAGATTGTGCTAGGCTGGTCTTTGGGAAGCGGTGCAATTATAATATGCCGGCGGATTCTCCGGCGCCCGCTTCTGCGAAGAAGCGCAAAGACAAAGCAGTTAAACCCAGGCAAGATGTGTCGTCTGTTCTGGACGCGGTTCTTTAGAGGTTTCAGTGGAACCGGTGGTTCCGACGGAGACTTCTCTGGAGTCTCAGGGGAGACTTTGATTTTGCAGGAGGTGGTCTCTCAGGAGGCAGGTCAGGCTGAAGGGGCTTCTCAAGTTACTGTACTCCCTCCCTTCCTAGGGTGGTTAGGCCTTCTCCTTCTGTTTCCAAGGCTTCTCCCAGAGGCAGGCCAGTTTTAGCTTCTGTTGGTGTCACTCCTAGTTCAGCAGGGTCTGTGCCTAAGAAGCACATGCTTAAAATGGCAGAAGATTTGATTACTCTGATTAGAGGTTCTTTGCCCCCTCCTGATAAGAGGCCTAGGGTGGAGCCAGAGTTGGGAAGTTTTGAGCAGGCTTCGGATGTTTCAGAGTCTTCAGCTGAAGACTTGCAGGAGTACTCTCCTTATTCTGATTCTGATGCAGATGATTCTACTCCTTCTGCTTCTCCTCCAGAGGATTTTTCTTTTTCAGAGACACTCCATTCTATGAGGGAACATTTTAAGTGGGAAGGTCAGGACTTCTCTGATTCTAGGAAAAGGCTTAGGGAGTTTTTGCTGTTACCCCAGCATAGGCCCTTGGCTATACCCCCTGTTCTGGATGTTGTGGAAGATGTGTTTGCAGAGGCTTCACTTAATCCTGATTCTCTGCCTCCTGCTCCTGTTAAACCGGATAGGTATTACAGGGTGCCTGAGGCTCATAAATATCTTTATAAGAGTCCTAGGGCGGACCCAGAAACTATTAGTCAGGGACCTAAGGGTGTCAAGGCCTCTGTTGTAAAAAATCCGGTTCCTCTAGATAAAGAAGCCAGAGCTTTGGATAGATGGGGAAAGAAGGTCTATACATCTTCTACCTTAGCTATGAGGGCTTTGAATTGCCAGTTTCATATGTTGAAATATCAAAACTTTCTTCTTTCTCAATTGAAGTCTAAGGTGGATGCTCTGGCGGAAGGCATTGAGTGTAAAGAATTACAAGATTTGGTGCATGTCTCTGAACAGGTGGGTAAGCATTCATTACAGTGTGGTTTTGATGCTGTGCAGGCCTCGTCTAGGGTGGCTGCCACTGGCTCAGTTCTTCGCAGGCACGCCTGGCTGAAGGATCAGAATTTATCTGACCATGTTAAGACAAGGATTTTGGATGCTCCTTTGCAGTCTGATGTGTTGTTTGGTTCACCTGTGGAGTCAGTCTTGAAGAAAATGGAAGACAAGGCTAAGTCTATGCAGGCTGTTAAAGATTTTTTTCAAGTTCAGCCTCCGAAGTTTAGTAGGAATTGGCCTGCTAAGGGGTGGACGTATCCTTATGATTCTCAGTCTAGGGGTAGATCTAGACGTGGTAGGGGCAGAGCTCAGAGTTCTTTCAGGCCTATAACAAGGAGTTCACCTGCACAATCTTCGGGTGAGGGCAGGGGCCAGTCCTTTCGTAAACAGGCCCAATGACCTACCTTTTCAGCTGCCAGATCCTTCTTGCCTGGCAGCACCTTTGGGAGGAAGGTTAGCACTCTTCAAGGAAAATTGGATGTTGATTACCCAAGACAAATGGGTATTGGATATCATACACCAGGGTTACAAGTTTTATTTCCATACCTTGCCTCCTTTCAAAGGCATGCCGGATGTTCCTCCTCAGCAAAGACTAGAGGCTCGCAAACAAATTTCTGTACTACTTCAAATAGGGGCCATACAACCGGTCCCTCTGCCAGAAGTGGGCCTAGGATTTTATTCTCGCCTGTTTCTAGTACCAAAGAAAGGAAACACGTGGAGACCAATTTTGGATTTATCTATCCTCAACACATACCTGGACATTCCCAAGTTCAAAATGTTGACGTTACAACAGCTTTTACCTCTGCTGGGCAAAGATCACTGGATGGTGACTCTGGATCTCAAGGAGGCTTACCTTCATGTTCCTATCAGGCCCAGTTGCAGGAAGTATCTGCGTTTTCGGACTGGGACTTCACATTATCAGTTCTCTGCATTGCCCTTTGGCTTATCTACTGCGCCCAGAGTGTTCACGAAGGTTCTGGCTCCAGTGGTAGCTTTCTTCAGGCTAAGAGGAATACAGATCTATCCTTATTTGGACGATTGCCTGATTCTGGCCCAAGAAAAGGACGAACTTCTTCATCATTTACAGTATGTGATGGCAGTGTTAAGATGCTTGGGGTATTCTGTGAACGAAATAAAGTCCAGTCTAGTACCCTCTCAGGACATGTGCTTTCTGGGTGTGAGACTGAATACAGCATCCCAGATGGCCTTTTGACCCCGGACAAACAAAAGAATCTTTCTCTTTACTTCCACCAGTTGTCTCGTCAGTCCAGGCTGACTGCAAGGACAGTCCTTCAAGCCTTGGGGTTCATGGCATCTTGTATTCTGGTACTTCCCAATGCCAAACTGCATATGAGGAAGCTACAATGGTATCTCAAGAATGTATGGACATAGCACTGCCAAGATTTGGACACTGTCATTCAGATAATACCTTGCATTCAAAAGGAATTTTGTGGTGGGCTCAGTAATGTCACCTAACCAAGGCCCTCTGTGACCCGCCCAGAGCCGCGTCACAGTTTAACGACAGATGCCTCAGACAAAGCTTGGGGAGCTCATCTAAATGGAAAATGGGTACAAGACACGTGGCCTGCCAGACTTCAACATCTATATATCAACTTGAAGGAGATGTTAGCAGTCCAATTTGCATTGATAGCTTTCAAGGATTTACTTCTTCCAGGGCAGGTGTTGATTCAAACAGACAACACAACTGTCATGTGGTACATCAACAAGCAAGGGGGATGCATTCTTATCCTCTATGCAGACAAGCAATGATTTTGTGGGAGACTGCTCTCAGTTTACAGCTAAATCTTCAGGCAAGGTTTCTGCCAGGAGCACAGAACTCCTTAGCAGATGTGTTGAGCAGACAAATTATGGATCCCCACGAGTGGAAATTGGATCCTCATGTATTTCAGAGATTGACAGTGTTATGGGGAACTCCAGACCTAGATCTGTTCGCTTCTCCACTAAATTATCAGCTGCCAAAGTTTTGCACAAAAAGGTTTCATCCCACAGCTTGGAAAGTGGATGCTCTCTCATTCAATTGGAGCAATCTTCACGTGTATGCCTTTCCACCTCTGCCTCCTCCCAAAGGTACTGTTGAAGGTCAGACAGGACAAGCCAAACATGATTTTAATAGCTCCAGATTGGCCTCGACAGCACTGGTACCCATTACTGAGAAGTCTGGTACAGGAGCCTCCATGGCCTTTGCCTTCGATTCCTTACCTGCTGTCTCAGGAGAACAGTCATTTACTCAATGTCAAACTTCATTCTCTACATCTGACAGCCTGGCATATTCTGTTTTAAACCCTGGAGGGTCTCAGCTTCCACAACAAGTTTTGAATGTTATTTTGGAGGCCAGAAGGCCTAGTACAAGGAAAGTTTACGCAGATAAATGGAGGAGATTTTTATTTTGGAATACAGCAAAGGACTTTGATGTTTCTAAACCTAATTTAAGTGTTGCGCTTCAATACCTTACTGAGTTATTGGACAAAGGTTTGTCCTTCTCCTCTATAAAGGTTCATGCTGCAGCAATTTCTGCTCACTGTGACTGTGATCCACCATTATTTTCTCAGCCTTTGTTTAAGCAATTCCTTAGAGGGGCAAAGAATATAAGACCCCCAGAGAGCTCCTACTCCTGCTTGGGATCTCAATTTTGTGTTGGAGAAACTCACTCTACAACCTTTTGAGCCTGCAGCATCGGCAGAGTTGAAATATTTATCATGGAAGACTGCTTTTTTGTTGGCCATTACCTCTGCGAGAAGGGTTTCTGAATTACAGGCCCTTATGGCAATTGAGCCTTTCTTAATTTTCCACAAGGATAGGATGTCTTTGCGTACTAACCCTTCTTTTATGCCTAAAGTGGTTTCTAGTGTGGCTTTAAACCAAACTATTCATTTGCATACTTTTTATGCAAACCCCCAAAATAAAGGGGAAAGGATTTTGCACACTTTGGATATACACAGACAGTTGCGATATTATTTGAGCAGAACTAAAGGGTTCAGGCAGTCTCAGCAGTTGTTTGTTTCTTTTGCTTTGGGTTCTCAGGGCAAACCTGTTTCAAAACAAACTATTTCTAAGTGGATTGGTTTTTGTATTGCTTTCTGTTATTCCCATCATGGTAAGGAGATTCCAGCTGGGATTAGGCCTCATTCCACTAGGGCTACTGCCACTTCTACAGCTTTTTAAGGGGTGGCTACTAAAGATATTTTGGAAGCAGCTACTTGGAGTTCAGTGCATACTTTCTCTAAGCATTACCACCTTCCACTTTACTCTAAATCTAGGGCTGGATTTGCCACTGCAATTTTACAGGGCATGTTGGCAGCTCCTAATGCTTTATAGTTTTGCCATCCTCCCTTACCTCTGCTTTGGGATTCTACCCATATGTAAGGACTGCAGCAATGTGAGATGAAGAACATAGTACAGTTTTGTACCTACCATAAATGTAGATGTTCAAGATCCACATTGCTGCAGTCCACTTACTCCCTCCTTCCCCTCTGTTGTTGAAGGTGGTGGTGTGGTTTGTGTTGTACATATTGTAAATATGGTTAGTGCACGGGTGGTTGGTTAGGTTTTGCTGGTTTTTGGCTTTGGCCTTTCTTGTTAGGGCCTTCTGACATCTGGGGCAAGAAAAGACTGAGGAAATGACGTCGGTCATGCGCTTTTGTACCCTGACGTCCTGATGTCAGTTTTAAGCGCCTTGACCGACGTCAGCCTAATACTTTGGTATTCGGGCTGACCGAGGACAGCGGACTACCCATATGTAAGGACTGCAGCAATGTGGATCTTCGAACATCTACATTTATGGTAGGTACAAAACTGTACTTTCCTGTGTCTACTGCCTTGGCCCTCTCCACTTACAAGAGGACTGTTCAATTTGTCACTCTTTTAGTGGGAGGGTCATGACAGATAGGCGCAGGAAACTCATGGACAGGGGGTTATTAAAACCTTCCTTTCAGGAGGCTCTGGATGCTTCAGACCAGGCATCCAAATCCTCGAAGGAATCGAAGACGTCGGAGCCCAAGTCATCGGCTCCGAGCTCTTCGAGTAAAGTTAGATCACCGGTTCCACAGACTTTGGGGCCGAGTGTTCAACTGGTGTCAGTTCCTGAGCCTCGAGTCTTGGAACTGGTGATGGAGCTCCCTCCCGACTCTATTGAGGTCGGCTCTGTCTTGGTTCCTTGACCCGTTCTTCTTCTAAGCTCTCCGATGTCGATGTGGATCGTGTGGTGCAGAAGTTATTGGAGCATTCGCCCTATCCAAACTTATTTCGGTTTCCACCCAGTTGGTGTCGAAACTTGAAGGCCTCCCATTGTCTCCATCCATTCCTCCTCCGAGACCTGTCCAGTCTTTGGAGCGAAGAGGTTGATCTTCTGATTGTGGAGCCCTCAGGTCCAGAACCGCCTTTTCTCGGTCTGTTCCTCTCACCTCGACTCCATCGGACCCGTACCGAGTCTCGGAGCCGACGATCTGTCCTTGGTTCCGGGCGAGTCGAACCGGCGTTTGGTTCCGACTCTTCCCTCGGGCCTCAGCGATCGATTCGGCTCCATCCTCGGGTCGATGCCTCGTGCCTGTCTCGGGATTCTTCCCATTTTTCGAACTGGGAGATTCTTCGACTCGGGACCCGGGGGCTTTCGATCTCATGAGGAAGGTGTTGTCTACCCAGACAACCACATCAGTAGAAGCAACCTCTCCTCCCCATAAAGGGCTGTTATCCTCCTCTGCACCCACGGCCACATCCAAGCGTCGGGCACGGTGTCTCAGCCACCCCTGGAGGGTGCCCCCTCTTCCTCGGAGGCTTCTTCGGATGCTCCCCACGAAGAAGTCCCTAGGAAAAGATTGTGTAAGAGGAGACACTTAGGTTCTCCACAAGAATCTTTGACATCCGATACTGACTTGGATGAGTCAGAAGGGTCCCCTAAGTCACCTTCAGAAGATGTCTTTTTTTCTGACATATTGGAGATCCTGAAACAGAGAGGTGACTGGCAGTCCCTTCCCCCTTCTGAGGATGAGTCAGTCTTGCTGAAGGCATTCGGTGCTCGCCCTTCCTCCTCCTGGGTCACTCCGCCCTTAGATGAATTAATGGAACTTATTGCTCGAAGGGCGTGGGAGGCTCCTGACACAGTGGAACCAGTCCCTAGGAAACCCAATAAGTATATCACTGCACCCCAGGACAAGACTTACTTAACAAAAGGAGTTCCAGTGACGCTATGGTGGTGGCAGCGCCACGAAAAAGGAGATGTCGGAATCTTCCTCATCTGTCCATCCCCTAATAAAGATTCTAGGACTATGGACAGGTATGGGAAGCGCATTTTAGTTCAGCGGCTTTTTCCATGCGATCCCTGAACTATTTGACCCACTTTACACTACAGAGGGATCTAGTCAGAGTTGGGAGATACCCTCCAGGGTACTACAGATGCTGCTGTCTCAGAGAAAGTGACAACGCAACTTAATACCCTTACATCCATTGTGAACTCGTCCATGAGGCTGATCTCTTACGCACGAAGGTTCGAGTAGGGCAGCAGCTTCAGCGATTGCTCTTCAGAGACAATCCTGGATGCGCTTATGTTCATTTTGGAAGCCTTCAAGTCTTCCTTTACTAACGCCCCATTTGACGGTGCCACTCTTTTGGCCCCAAAGTAAAGGAGACCCTTACCGTGTGAGCAGGAGGGAAAGACTCTGTCTGCTGTCTGAGTCCGTTTTTCCACCCCAACCAGACCGTACCCCAAAGGGCAACGTGGTGGAAAAATGTGGTTTCGAAAACCCCAAGGATCTTTCCCAGGCACACAGGGTGATGCCCCTTCTAGAGGCAGAGGAGGGGGCAGAGGGGGTCCGCAGAATCAAGGTGACAGGGATACACTCCCTGGTAAACCTTTCCAGCACTCCTGAGAGGAGGCCCGACTGTCCTGCTCTGGAGGCAGTTGGGGGTCGCTTAGCTTTATACCCTCAGGCCTGGCAAAACATAACTACAGACAAGTGGGTAAAAAGCATTGTTACCAGAGGTTACAAAATGCCATTTCTGTCCAACCCCATTCCAAAGAAAAGACTCCCAGATGTGCCGCCCCATCTGTGAGAACCAGCAGCTATAGAAGTTTCAAAGCTGCTAGAAAAAAGAGTCATCCAACCAGTCCCAGCGGACCAAAGAGGATTCGGAACTTACTCAAGGTTCTTTTTAGTTCCAAAGAAGACAGGGGACTGGAGGCCCATTCTGGACCTAAGCAACCTCAATACCTTCGTCAAGAAAGAAAAGTTCCGAATGGTCACGCTTCAATCGATCCTTCCATTCTTACAGAAGGACGACTGGATGTGCTCAATAGATCTGAAGGATGCATACTACCACATCAAAATGGCCAGGGCATCCAGAGATCATTTGCGCTTCCGGCTGGGTGCCAGTCACTTTCAGTTTCGAGCCCTGCCCTTTGGTCTGACCTCAGCCCCCAGGGTCTTCACCAAGTGCATGGCAGTGGTAGCGTCTCACTTGAGACGCCTAGGATTCCAGGTGTTTCCATATCTGGACGACTGGCTCCTTTCGGCCACCACCCAGCGTCAACTAGTACAGGCCAGAGATTACACTCTTCAACTGTGTACTCACCTAGGAATTTCCGTAAACTTCGGAAAATCCTTACTACAGCCATCACAACATATCTTATTCATAGGAGCGGAATTAGATACACATCAGTTAATTCTAAGACTTCCTCCAGAAAGGATACTTTCACTTCAGACTCGCATACGTCTTCTTCTCTTGTCCAGAAATCCCCAGCAAAACTGGTACTGAAGGTTTTGGGACTCATGTCAGCTTCTCTTATTGCAATACCCTTGGGAAGACTGCACATGAGAGTCCTACAATGGCTACTGTTTGCACAATGGTCGCTCCAACAACTACCTCTAACACACGAGATTCTTATAACAAACACTTGCAAAACACACCTAAACTGGTGGCTTCAGACTTGCAACTTTTCCAAGGGGAGACCATTTGTGCTACCCACGCCTACAGCTACGGTGACCAGGGACGCTCCCCTGATAGGGTGGGGGCATCTTTCAGGGACAGACAGTCCAAGGCGAATGGACCAATTTAGAGTACAATCTGCACATCAATGTTCTAGAGTTGAGGGCAGTGTTTCTAGCGTGCAACACTTTGCTCCCCTTCTTCCTCTCGAACTATTGCAGTTCAGACGGACAACATGTCGGTAGTCTGGTACATAAACAAGCAAGGGGGAACCAAGTCCTATCAGCTATGCAGAGAGGCCATGAGAATCTGGCAATGGGCGAGTCCACGGTCGCTTTCTGATAGCAACGCACATCCCGGGTCATCCAACGCCATAGCCGACAGGCTGAGCAGAGCAATACTGTTACCGCATCTAGTGGTCCCTAAAACAGTCAGTTGCGAAAAGATTTTTCACGTGGGGCCAGCCTTCCTGCGATCTGTTTATGCCTCCAATGAACGCCAAATGCAGGAGCTACTTTGCCCTATTACCCTCCAGGGAAGTCCCCAGGACACTGATTCACGATTGGCCCCGGACTCCTGCACGCATTTCCTCCCTTCCCCTGATCTCAAAGTTTCTCCAGAAAGCCAAAAACCTACACAGGACAATAATCCTCATTGCCCCATTCTGGTCTCGTCAAATTTGGTTCCTTTCCTCATGACACTGCACTCGGGGACCCTGGATCCTGGACCCAGAGCCAGATCTATTGAGTCACTCGTCAGGGGCTCCCCACCCCTCGCTCTTGTCCCTCCATCTAGCAGCTTGGCTGCTCCAATTCCCAACTTAGCCAGGTCTGATCTTCTTTTGCCTGCAGTTCAGAATATATTAGTGGCTTCTCATAAAGCTTCCACTACTAAAACATATACTAGTAAATGGAAGCGCTTTGTATTCTGGGCGAATACACAGCAAGTGGACCCTGTTATAGCTCCTTTGAATAAAATTAGAGTTTTTAACAGACTTGTTCCATCAGGGTGCTTCTCCTGCCACATTAAGAGTTCAATTGGCTGCCATTTCTAATTTCCATGTGGAAGAATGTGGGGCTCCTGTTATGGCCCACAGACTTTGTAAATCCTTTTTAAAAGGGGCTTTTCATATTAGACCACCAATTAGATCTCCTACGTCACCTTGGAGTCTAAACTTATTATTATCTAAGTTAATGCTGCCCCCCTTTGAACCAGCCTCCTCTTGCCCATTGAAATTTTTGTCGTGGAAGACTCTCTTTTTGGTAGCCATTACATCCGCTAGGGAGTATCTGAACTTCAAGCTCTCTCCATTAAGCACCGTTATTTGATCTTTCACTCTGACAGAGTTTCTCTTGCACTAATTCATCCTTCCTTCCTAAAGTTTGTTCTATTAACAATATTAATCAGTCCATTGAATTACCCACTTTCTTCAAGAATCACTCCAATAAAATGGAGTATATGTTGCACAAATTAGATGTCCACAGACAACTAAGGTTTTACTTGGATAGAACAAAAGATCACAGAAAATCTGATCAACTTTTGTAGCCTTTGCTGATAACAGGAAAGGAGTAGCGTTACCAAAAGAACTCTTTCTAAGTGGTTAACTGATTGTATCATCTATGTCTATGATTCTTCAGATCAAACTCTTTTGCACAAACCCAAAGGACATTCCACAAGGTCAGTGTCTACATCCCTGGCTCATGCAGCTCGCCTACCACTAGACGCTATTTGTGCGGCTGCTACTTGGTCTAAACCACATACATTCATTTCTCATTATAAGGTAGACAAGGTTTCTAGGGACAGGGCAACCTTTGGTTCCACTGTGCTCAAGAACGTCCTTCCGTGAGTTCCTCAGGAACAAGGAGCTAGGACGCTACCCATGTAAGAACAACGGGCTAGATTGAACACTATCGCATATAGAAGTTATGTCCTTACCATAACGCTCCATGTGGAGTGTTCATCTGCTTTGTTCTACATTCCCACCCTCCCTTAGGAAGAACGCTCAGTTTGGTGCCTGGTCTGGGGCATGCTGCTTCTGGATTGCAGTTGTTGTGTATATAGTTGACATGTATATATATGTGTATATATGTATATATATATATATATATATATATATATATATATATATAGACTCTTAGTTTCTGTGCATATCTGATATTGGCATGAGTGTGCTCTCTCTGACTACTGGTTTGCTTGCAAACTAGATCTGAGGTAAAGGCAGAGGGGGATTGTGGGTATTAGGTTGTCTCGAGCTTCTTCTCGATGCAGAGCTTGCAAGCGGCCGACACGGAGCCGAGGATCGGCTCCGAACCCATGTGTAAGAACAAAGGCGAGATGAACACTCCACATGGAACGTTATGGTAAGGACATAACTTCTATTTTCTGCAGAATACAACACTGATCCACCTTTATTCTCTCACCCTCTCCTAAGGCAGTTCCTCAGAGGGGCTAAGAATTTAAGGCCTCCAAGAAAACAACCAATACCTGCTTGGGATCTTAATTTCATGCTGGAAAAACTGACCTTGCCTCCCTTTGAGCCAGCTGCCTCATCAGATTTGCAATATTTGTCCTGGAAAACAGCTTTCCTTCTGGTCATCACCTCAGCTCGTAGAGTTTCAGAACTACAGGATCTCATGGCTGTCCAACCTTTTATCATCTTCCATCAGGACAGAGTTTCCTTACGAACCAACCTGTCCTTTATGCCTAAAGTGGTATCCAGGGTAGCTTTAAATCAGGCCATACATTTACCTACTTTTTATCCTAATCCTCAAAACAAAGGGGAGAGAGTACTACATTCCTTGGACATCCACAGACAACTGCGTTATTATTTGGACAGAACAAAGCCTTTCAGAAAATCAGAACAGCTCTTTGTGGCCTATGCGGTAGGAGCTCAAGGGAAGCCAATTTCCAAACAGACAATCACAAAATGGATAGCCCACTGCATACGCTTTTGCTATTCCTTTCATGGCAAAACTGTTCCTACAGGCATTAGGACTCATTCCACCAGGGCCACAGCCACCTCTGCAGCATTCCTCAGAGGAGTTCCTACCAAGGATATTTTGGAAGCAGCCACTTGGAGTTCTCTGCATACCTTCTCAAAGCACTACAACCTACCATTATACTCAAAATCTAGAGCAGGCTTTGCCACTGCAGTCTTGCAGGGCATTTTGGCTCCTCCTAATTCCACCTAGTGCCTACCACCCCTTTCTTAGCTTTGGTATTCTACCCATCTGTTATGACTGCAGCTATATGCACGATGAACATAGTACAGTTTTGTACCTACCATAAATGTAGATGTTAGAGTGCTACTACAGCTGCAGTCCAGGTTTCCATCCCTCCTTCCCCTCTTGGGACAGGCCTATAGGCTGACACATCCTCATACAACCTGATTGGGGTATTCATTTATGATGCATTTGCTTGCAACTACTGTACTTTGATTATATTGCACTGCATGATTACTCAAATTTATGTATTGCCTTCCTTCTGGGGGCACCTGATATCTGGGGCAAGAAAAACTGACGAAAATGGTGTCGGCTGGTTCCTTTATACCCCTGTCGCACTGACGTCAGGTAAGAAGCGACGACAACCGACGCCGGACTTAGACTTTGGAATTCGGCCGACCGAGGACCTGCCTGACGGCAGGAGAACCCATCTGTTATTACTGCAGCTGTATTAGCACTCTAACATCTACATTTATGGTAGGTACAAAACTGTACTTTAATTTGCCTACTTTTTTCCCCAAATCCAAAAAACAAAGTAGAACGAACACTGCACACTCTGGACGTACACAGACAACTTAGATTTTATTTGGACAGGACTAAGCCTCACAGAAAATCTTAACAGCTGCTAGATAGCTTTGCTGCAGGGGCAGAGGGGAAGGCCATTTCAAAGCAAACCATTCCTAAATGGATAGGCCATTGCATTAATTTCTACTTTAAGCACCATGGAAAACCTACCCCTCAAGGGGATAAGATCACATTCCACCAGGACTGCGGCTACCTCTGCAGCCTTTCTCAGATGAGTCCCTACCAGGGACATCCTAGAAGCGGCTTCCTGGTGCTCTGTACATACCTTCACAAAGCATTACCACATGCCTATTTTTTCTTAATCCAGAGCTGATTTTGCCACTGCAGTCTTGCAGGGCTTAATAGCTGGCCTTAATGCTCTCTATTTTCCTCCTCCCTTCCTTAGCTTTGGGAATCTATCCAAATGTGACGACTGCAACAGTGAAACATGAAGAACATAGTACAGTGGTGTACACTTACCATAAATGTAGATGTTGGAGGGTATTCACTGTTGCAGTCCTGGTTACCCTCCCTGCAGCTCCCTGACTTCTCTTAGCTGTACCTTTCCTTCTTGTTTGATGTATTTAAGTTTTCTGATGTATTTGTTTTTTGATGGAGGTGTACCATAACATGTAAATGTTAAGTTGTCAATCTAGCCTTCATTCTTGCTGGATGGGTTCGGAGCCTAACCTCGGCTCCGACTCTGCCAATACTAAAGCTTTAGAGCTAATTCCACTGGCTCGAGGCTCCCCTATATCCCACAATGCTAGGCGGTAACTACTCTGATCTCGTTTGCCGCTTAGCTGACGAGGTGGTGCTTCTACTGGCTCTGGCAGGTTAGTAAGTTTTCTAATTAGAAACTTCTATTTCAACCCCTAATTTCTTTCCTTTTACCATAGTTTTATTTGTAGTATTTCAGTAGTTTAGATCGGGTTCCCCTCTAGTGTCTAAAACCCCTTTTTTATTCCCTTCTTAACTTTTAGGCCTTTGGCCCCTCTCTCTCCTTCCCCTAGTCCTTCAGTGTGACTGAATTTTTATATTTTGCTTAAGGGTGTGTTTGTGTGTTGTGCTTCTGTTTTTTCACACTAAGTTACGATGTCTAAAGACTCCAAGGTCTCAGGCTTCAAGAAGTGTGATTCGTGCTGTCAGAAAATGTCTGACAGGCTGTCACACTTCTTGTGTATATTGCCTGGGACCTTTGCACCTGCAGGACTCGTGCTGTATGTCATGCATTCAGCCCTAGAGTCCTGCAGGAACGCAAAAATAAATTGATTTTGCGTGGCTTGTTAAAGCCTGAAGGCCCCCCGACTCGGTCTGTGTCGGGGAAGCCTTCTAAGACTTCCAGACCGTCGGCTCCAGTTTCTGAGCCGTCCCCTGGAAGCATTAGATCGGCTTCGACATAGGCTCCGGCTGGAGCCGATGTTTCCAAGTCTCATACTATCGCCTCGGCTCCAGGTGGAGCCGAGGTTGACAAGACTCGGTCTGCTCCAATAGGCTTATCGGAGCCACCTGCTAAGAAGAGGTCTAGGTCCCCTTCCATCGGCTCCATACATTCGGCGCCGGGATCTCCTGTTTTATCAGAACGAAGCCATAGGTCTCACGCCTCTCGGTCCTCCAGGCTATCTGACCATGATTTACAAAGGGTGGTGAGTAGACTTCTCAAGTCCGAGGCACTGGCTCAAATGCTGCATAGCTGTACTCAACAGTCAGCAGCTATTTCCATCCCTGATTTTATTCCTCCTCCGACTCCTTTGAGTTCGGAGCAGGTGCTCATTGGAGCCGTGGCTGTTGGTGCTTCGGAGCCAATACCTTCTCTTTCGGCTCAGTCGTCTGCTCCGATTTCCTCTTTGGAGGGATCTCTGTGCCGGGCTTCCCTCGTCTGCTCCGAGGGGGCGAGTGGCATCGGACCCTTGTCCGACCCCGTTCTCCCTCTCGGAGCTTCAGCGCTGGTGAGTTCGGCTCCGTCATCGGCCTCGGAGCAGTCTCGGTCGGTGCCGGGGGGGGGGTCCTTGTCTCCTCGGATCGGGGACCTCCGGCCTTGCATGATGGGGCGCCTTCAAGGTCATGTGGAGCGTGCTAGACCCAGTGTCTACCCCACAGTCGGCTGTCAGCTCCTCCTTCAGTGCCTGGGGTGATTTCTACCCATCCCCTTGTATCATACCGCAGAGAGCCAGCTCCTCAGGTTTCCCCATTGGGAATTTCCTCCTCTTCATAGGCCTGTCCTGATCCAGTAGGAGAACCCCCTCGGAAGAGACCGTGCAAGAGGAAGCATATTGACTCCTGTGAGTCTATCACCTCTGACACTGACTTGAAGGAATCTGAAGGTTCCCCTCGATCCCCCTCTGAGGATGTCTCCTTTGCTGACAACCTGGAAATCCTGAAACTGAGGGGGAACTGGCCTGCCCTTAACCCTTCAGAGGATGAGTCAGTTTACCTTGAGGCATTTGGCTCTCGCCCTTCCACCTCCTGGGTGTCCACCCCCCTTTGACCCCCTTATGGAAGTGGTGGCAAGGAAGGCTTGGACGGCCCCTGATTCAGTGGAACCTACCCCAAGGAGGCTGTCAATTTATTACTGCCCCTAAGGACAAGGACTTTCTATCAAAAGGTGTCTCTGTTGATGCCATGGTGGTGGCCGCAGCCACTAAGGAGTTGGCCGATCCTTTGGTACCTGTCCATCCTCCTAATAAGGAGTCTAGGACCATGGACAGGTACGGTAAGCGGATGTTTTCCTCTGCGACCTTCTCAATGCGGTCGCTGAACTATTTGTGTCACTTCACCAGTCTTCAGAGAGATTTGCTCAAAGATATGGGTGAGGCTATACAGGATCCAACAGCTGAGGGGTTCCAAGTCCAAATGAACTCCTAGTTGGCATCCCTGAATTCGATTGTTAACTTCTCCATGCAGCTTATCTCGTATGCTGCTGATGGGGCGAGTAGGGCCACAGGCACAGGTGTAGCTTTACGACGTCATGCCTGGATGCGGCTTTGCATTTTTGCGGACCCTTTCAAAGCGTCCTTCACCAATTCCCCCTTTGGCTCAGCATTGTTTGGTCCTCAGGTGAAGGATACATTGACTAGATGTGAGGTGGAAGGTTAGAGACTCTCTGCCGTGGGAGTCCGTTTTTCTACCCCTTCTAGACCTTATCCAAAAGGTCAGAGGGGAGGAAAAATGTGGTTCCGCAAGCCTCAGGGAGTCTCATCTGACGCACAAGGTCGATTCCCCTCTAGGGGCAGAGGGGGGAATAACAATAGACACCACCCTAGAGGCAGAGGAGGTCCGCAAAACCAGGGTAGCAGAGAAGCTTTCTCTGATAAAACCTTTCAGCATCCCTGAGGAGCTGCCCGGCTGTCCAGCTTCGGAGGCAGTCGGGGGAAGATTATCACTGTACCCAAAAGCCTGGCTTTCCCTCACCCAAGACAAATGGGTACAGTCAATCATATCAAAATTCCCTTTATTCACACCCCTTCCCAACCCAAAGGATCCCTTCCAGACATTCCACCCAGTCTAAGGGAACAAACTGCACTAGAAATATCAAAGCTGCTATCAAAAAGCTATCCAATCAGTCCCAGCAGACCAGCAAGGATCCGGAATCTACTCCAAATTCTTTTTGGTGCCAAAAAAAACAGGGGACTGGAGACCTATACTGGATCTCAGCAAGTTAAACAATTATATCAAAAAACAAAATTCCGAATGGTTATGCTACAGTCCATTCTACCCTTCTTGGGTCAGGACAATTGGATGTGCTTGATAGACCTTCAGGATGCGTACTACCACATCAAAATGCACAGACGCTCCAGGAGGTTTCTCCGCTTCAGGCTGGGAGCCAGTCACTACCAGTTCAGAGCCCTGCCCTTTGGTCTCACCACAACCCCCCGAGTGTTTACCAAATGCATGGCAGTGGTCGCGGCTCACTTGAGACGTCAAGGATTTCAGGTGTTTCCATATTTAGACTGGCTCCTTACTACCACCACCAGACATCAACTGCTTCTAGCCAGAGACTTCACCATCCTAACTTGCCAAGCTCTAGGCATTTCAATAAATTTCGAAAAATCTGCCTTGTCGCCTTGTCAGTCTATTACCTTTATAGGTGCCACCTTAGACACACTCAATCTTTCCGCCAGACTTAGAGCAAAGAGTGTTAGATATCCACAAACAAGTTTACCTTCTACTACAATGCAACAAGATCAAAGCCAGGGTAGTCTTGAAGGTATTAGAACTCATGGCAGCTACTATCACACTTCTCCCCTTAGCTCGTTTCCACATGAGGATCATACAATGAATGCTGTTTACTCAATGGACCTTCCAACAGCTCCCGATGTCTCACATCATATTAATAACTCAATCATGCAAAAATCACCTGTCTTGGTGGGTCACATCACCTCAAGTTCTCCAAGGCAGACCTTTCGTCCCCCCCCCCAGTCGCCACGGTGACAACGGACGCATCCCTGATCGGGTGGTGGGGGCATTATCAGGGCAGGACAGTCCAGGGCAAGTGGCAACCTTTCGAGTGCCACTTGCACATAAATGTCTTAGAGATGATAGCAGTGCTTTTAGCATTACAAGCCCTTCAGCACTCTTCCCACGAGGACTATTGCAATTCAGACGGACAACATGTCCGTAGTGTGGTACATCAACAAACAGGGCGGAACCAGATCCTACCCCTTATGTCGAGAGGCACTCAGACTTTGGCAGTGGGTGATTTCTTCTCAGCGTTTTCTGATAGCAGCGCACATTCCCGGGAAGTCCGTGATTGCGGAAAAGTTGAGCAGGGCCATTCTGATGACCCACGAGTGGTCTCTGAAGAAATCAGTGCTGGAAGAAGTCTTCAAAAGATGGGGCCAGCCTTGCTGCGATCTTTTTGCTACTCCCCAAAACAGCAAGTGTCATGAATTTTTCACTCTTCCCGTTACCAGGCCATCCCACCAGAGACGCTCTAGTCCACGATTGGCCCCGGGGACTTGTGTATGCTTTTCCCCCCTTACCACTGATATCTCAATTAATTCAGTAAGCTATCGCCTTGAGAGTTACAATGGTCCTCATTGCCCCTTACTGGCCTTAACAGATATTGTTTCTATTCCTCCATTACCTATTGGAGCAGCCTTGGCATCTGGACCCGCTGCCAGATCTGTTGACCCACCAGTCGGGCCAGCTGCACGATTCCCTTCAGTCTCTCAACCTCACAGCGTGGTTTCTCCAATTCCTACCCTAGCCAGGCTTCCCTCAATCTCTCATTTGGTCCGGAACATCCTGATAGCCTCTCACAAGTCTTCTACCAGGAAGATTTATAATAGTAAATGTAAACGTTTTTCCTTCTGGGCAGCATCAAAGAATATAGACCCCTTCACTGCACCTATCCAGTCTATCCTAGACTTCCTGGAAGAGCTCTTCCATTTAGGCTCTTCTTCATCTACCATTAGAGTACAACTAGATGCCATATCTAATTTTCATGTAGGAGTCTTAGACTCCAGTATCATGTCCCATAAGCTCTGCAAAGCCTTTTTAAGAGGTATTTTTCTGCTAAAGCCCGCAATCAAAGATCCCCCACCTCAATGGGACTTGAATTTGGTTCTGGCATCCTTGATCCTCCCCCCTTCGAACCAGCGGCTTCATGCCCTCTTTAGCTGCTGTCATGGAAAACACTTTTTCTAGTAGCCATAACTTCAGCTAGAAGGGTATCTGAACTTCATGCTCTGTGCAGTCGTCGTCCTTATTTAGTTTTCCACAAAGATAGGGTGTCCCTCCGGACGAATACGTCCTTCCTGCCTAAAGTTTCCTCTGAGACAAATCTGAACCAAACGATTGATCTCCCAGTATTTTTCTGACTATTCCAACAGGTCGGAACAAGTGTTACATTTTCTAGATGTTCACCGCCAACTTGGATATTATTTAGACAGAACTAAAACAGTTCAGGAAATCTGATCAACTTTTCCTGTCTTATGCGGAAGGGAAATTGGACCTTCCAGTTACTAAGGTGTCCCTCTCAAGATGGCTTACCTCTATAATTACCTTCATCTATGAAATCAGACATCCAAAACTGCCTTCAAGACCTAGAGCTCAATCAACTAGGGCATTAGCTACATCTGTAGCTTTTCAGGACAGGCTGCCTATAGATTCCATTTGTGCAGCAGCCACTTGGGCTTCTCCTCATACCTTCATTTTACATTACAAATTGGATATGGCCTTCAGAAACCGTGCCAGCTTTGGTTCCACTGTTTTAAAGAGTCTGTTCCGATAGGCTGCCCGGAATAAGGTGCTAGGGACGCGGTCCCATCCAGCAAGAATGAAGGCGAGATTGACAAGAAGTTATGTACCTACCATAATGTTCCATGATGTCCTTCATGGATGCATCTGCAGTCATAACAACTGGGTTGTCCTGTCGTCAGGCAGCCCTTCAGTCGGCCGGATTCCAAAGTCCGGGTCCGGCTTCGGCTGATGTCGCACTTCACCCGACGTCATCTCTGTTGGTCTTCGGGTATAAAGGCATCAGCCGACGCCATTTTCCTCAGTCTTTCTTGCGAAGAGAAGCTGTTCGCAAGTGCCGGTCGGTCGGATCCAGAGATTACTTCTACCGAATACTACTTCAAGACTTCTAAAGCTAAGTACCCGTTGGGGACTCTTTCTTGCCTCAGCCGATGTCAGAAAAAGTTAATAATTGTTTAACCTGTGGGAAACAAATACCTCATAAGGATTTCCACTCTTACTGTCTACCTTGTTTAGGCCCAGCCCACGACGTAGCAGCCTGTTCGCCTGTACTTCTTTCAACCGACGATAACGCTTAGGCGTCGGTCGGAGTTTGCTGAACAGTTTTTCGGTTCTGATTTTGCGTATATGCCGCCGGATCCTCCGACTACCCAAACTGCTAAAAGCGCAAAGATAAAGACCGACACTTCATGCGTCCGCGGTTTCGCCGAAACCATGGTTAAGCAAACGCGAGTGTCTCTGTTTCGCTGAAACCGAAAGCTGATCAAAATACAGCAGAATCTATCACTACCACTGAGGCCCCTGCTACTTCTCTTGAATCGGCCTCAGAAATTTTATCCACTACGGTGGTTGCCACTGACTTATCAGACACCATTCCCTTGGATGTGTCTACCCCAGCACGTGGTGCTGCTAGGCCTCCAGCAGCCATGTCCATTAAGGCCTTTGCCAGGGCCAAAGCAGCCAAAACTACTAGAACAGTGCCTGCTAAACCCCTACAACACGGCCCTCTTCTAGTTCACAAATGCTTACCTGGCAGAAGATTTAATTTCATTAATTAGGGATCTCAATCTCACCCAGACAGGGCCTCTCAGCCCCCAGAGAAGAGACCTAGGGCAGAGCCCCGAGCCTGTGTCCTCTGATGATTCTGCTGATGAATCAGACATAACAGACCAGCCAGAGGCTCCTTTCTCCAATTTTGAAGACTCAGATGCTGAAGAATCCATTCCAGCTGCCTCCCACCAGAAGAATTTTCCTTTGGGGAAACCTTACATGCCATGCGAGAGCAGTTCCAATGGCAGCAGCAGGATTTCTCAGACTCCAGAAAAGACTTAGAACCTTTCTGCACCTTCCACAACACAGGCCCTTAGCTATACCTCCTGTGCTCTCTGTAGTGGATGATGCCTTCAATGATGTCTGCTCTGCACCAGATTCTTTACCTCCAGCCCCTGCCAAACCAGACAGATTTTACAGGGTACCAGACACTCATCACCACCTTTACAAGGCCCCACTTGCAGACCCGAAACTATATCCCAGGGTCCCAAGGCAGTAGGCGACCACAGCTAAAACCCTATTCCTTCTGAAAGGGAAGCCAGGTCTTTAGACAGATGGGGCAAAAGGTTTACACTTCAGCTACTCTCTCAGCTAGAGCTTTAAACTGTCAGTTTCACATGATACAATACCAAGAGTTTATGCTTGATCAGTTAACAAAAAGCTATCCTCTGATGAATCAATTGATAAGAAATATGTATTAGAAATGGTAAATAACATACAACAGGTTAGTAACCATTCCTTAAAATGTGGCTATGATGCACTGGAGGCTTCATTTAGATCAGCCATGACTGGCACAGTGATAAGAAGGCATGCATGGCTAAAGGAACAAGCTTTACCGGATCATGTTAAAGCCAAGTTATTAGATGCTCCTATGGATAAGACCAGCTTGTTTGGTACACCTGCCCAGCAGGTAATGAAGAAAATGGAAGAAAAGGCAAAATCTGTTCAAACGGTTAAAGATTTCTTGCAGGTCCAACCCCCAAGGTTTAGCAGGAACTGGCCTGCCAAAAATTGGTCCTTTCCTGACTCCACAAGATCCCAAAGGGGCAGGATTAGACGTTCCAGAGGCAGAAACCAATCCAGAGGAGGTGCCTACAGAGGACGACAGTGGCAAGGTAACAACAGAGGCACAGACACAACCACTGCCACTACAACAACACAGCCACAGTGACTTAACTCTAAAACCGCCTACCAGGGAACAAATAGCAGCTCCATTAGGCGGCAAATTAACCTTATTTTCAAAGAACTGGCACTATATCACAAAAGACAAGTGGATTTTACAAACCATAGATCAAGGTTACCGGTTCCACTTCCACACTTTACCAGTCAAAAGAGGAATGCCAAGTCTACCTCCAAATCAAATAACAGAGGCTCTACAACAGATAATGCAGTTAGCAAACATGAGAGCTGTGGAAAGAGTGCCAACAACAGAACAAGGAAAGGGATTCTACTCAAGACTATTCCTAGTTCCAAGAAAGGAAAAAGTTGGAGACCTACTCTCGACCTGTCCACCTTAAATACATACATCATTGTCCCAAAATTCAAAATGCTGACCCTACAGCAACTTCTTCCCATGCTGGGCAAGGAGTGTTGGCTGGTAACTCTAGATCTCAAGGAGGCATACCTGCACGTCCCCATTCGACCAATCTGCAGAAGATACCTCAGATTTCTTGCAGGATCAGAGCATTATCAATTCTCAGCATTGCCCTTTGGCTTATCCACTGCCCAGAGTATTCACAAAATGCCTGGCATCAGTAATCGCCCACTGCAGACTACAGGGAATTCAAATTTACCCATACCTGGACGACTGCCTGCTACAAGGGGACAACAAAAGCAAGTTGACAACAGATTTACAAAGGGTCATTTACTTGCTACAAGCACTGGGATACACAGTCAATTTACAAAAATCAAGGCTGATACCATCCCAGACAAGGACATTCTTGCTGAATTGGACACAGTAAAACAAATGGCTTTCCTAACTGCAGAAAAACAGAGAACTCCCTCTTTACTTCTTGGCACTAACAAAACAGAACAAGTTAACAGCAAGAAAAGTACTGCAGGCCTTGGGCTTCATGGCATCATGCATAATCTTGGTCCCACTTGCCAGACTACATATGAGAAAACTACAGTGGTACCTAAAGAATTTATGGTCCCAACACAGGCACAGCCTAGAAACAGAAATTCCACTAATTCCATGCTTAAAACAGGAGTTCCTATGGTGGGCTCAAGCATGCCAGTCAAACCCAGGGCTACCCTTTCGCAGATGTCAAGCAAGCCAGACCATCACAACAGACGCTTCAGACCTAGGATGGGGGCCCACATGCTGGACAAATGCGTGCAAGGATTGTGGACGAGGATCAACTTCACCTGCACATCAACCTAAAAGAAATGCTGGCAGTAAAGCTGGCAATCCAAAACTTCAGACCATTTCTCAAAGAGGGCCAGTTGATGATAAGGACAGACAACACCACAGTCATGTGGTACATCAACAAACAGGGAGGCACTCATTCATACCCCTATGCAGAATGACTTTGGAGCTGTGGAACCTGGCACTCAGCTACAACATCCAGATACAGGCAATATTTGTACCGGGAAAAGAAAATACTCTAGCAGACATACTAAGCAGAACCACATCGGATGCCCACGAATGGATGCTACATCCGACATCTTCAAGACCATCTCAAAGAAATGGGAATGCCTCAGATAGATCTATTTGCTTCCCTCTCAATCACCAGCTCAAAAGTTCTGCACAAGGACATTCCACCCACTAGCATGGAAAGTGGATTCGCTCTCCTTCAGCTGGAAAGGCCTAACAGCATATGCATTCCCACCTCTTCCCTTGATACACAAGGTATTACTAAAAATCAAGGAAGAACGTCCAAGGATAATCCTAATAGCTCCAAACTGGCCAAGACAACACTGGTACCCACTGCTCAGGAGCATGTCTCAGAACAATATGTGGCCAATACCCTGATGCCTTTGATGTTAACTCAGAACAACTACAGCATCATGCATCCAAACCTAAAAACGTTGCAACTGACTGCATGGAACATCACATAGCAGCAGCTAATCCAGAACTTTCCCAAAGAGTTAAAGACATTATTCTTGAAGCCCGCAGACCTTCAACAAGAAGGAACTATGCAGGAAAATGGAAAAGGTTTATCATTTGGAGTACTGAAAGAGGAAAAGATGTGTCAAACATAGATATGCCTAACATTCTGGAGTATCTGGCAGAACTTCTACATTCAGGCCTGTCCTACTCCTCCATCAAGATACATGCATCAGCTTTATCAGCAGAATACAGCTTTGATCCACCTGTTTTTTCACACCCATTACTCAGACAGTTCCTCAGAGGAATCAAGAATGTAAAACCTCCAAGGAAACCACCTTTGCCAGCTTGGGACTTGAACTTTGTGCTAGAAAAGTTGACACTATCACCCTTTGAGCCAGCAGCAACAGCAGACCTACAGCATCTATCGTGGAAAACCGCCTTCCTACTGGCAATGACCTCAGCCAGGAGGGTTTCTGAACTCCAGGCCCTAATGGCAGTACAACCCTTCCTAATCTTCCATCAAGATAGTGTCCATGAGGACTAATCCTACATTTATGCCTAAGGTGGTATCCAGAGTGTCTTTAAACCAGGCAATCCACCTACCTACCTTCTTTCCCAACCCACAAAACAGAGGGAAAGAATACTGCATACCTTGGATGTACATAGACAGCTACGCTACTACCTGGACAGAACAAAAGTAGCAGAAAAACTGATCAGCTTTTTGTAGCCTATGCAACAGGAAGGGAAGGAAAAGCTATTTCCAAACAGACAATCTCCAAATGGATAGGAAATTGCATACGGTTCTGTTACTCCTTCCATGGAAAACCAATTCCACAGAACATAAGACCTCATTCTACAAGGGCAACAGCCACTACCACAGCCTTCTTACGAGGAGTGGCAACCAAAGACATTATTGAGGCGGCTACTTGGACCTCCGTGCATACATTTGCCAAGCATTATAATTTGCCTCTATATTCCAGATCCCGAGCAGGGTTTGCCACTGCTGTACAGCAAGGGATCCTAAACACACCATAATCTAGTTTCTTCCTCCTCCCTAGTTGGCTATGGTATTCTACCCAGTTGTTATGACTGCAGATGCATCCATGAAGGACATAGTACAGTTTTGTACCTACCATAAATGTAGATGTCCGAACTGGATAGCATCTGCAGTCAGGATTACCCTCCCTCCTTCCCCTCTGTGGTACTCCTAGGGTGTTTACCCTCCTAATAGCTAGCTGGTGGGAGTCTTTTATGGTGTATTTGTTGTATATATGTACATACATGCTTATTTTTGTGTTTACCACTATCTTTTGGAAACATTGGCATTTATCCAAAATTTTTAGCCTTCAAGAGGGCTACTGGCATCTGGGGCAAGAAACACTGAGGAAAATGGCGTCGGCTGATGCCTTTATACCCGAAGACCAACAGAGATGACGTCGGGTGAAGTGCGACATCAGCCGAAGCCGGACCCGGACTTTGGAATCCGGCCGACTGAAGGGCTGCCTGACGACAGGACAACCCAGTTGTTATGACTGCAGATGCTATCCAGTTCGGACATCTACATTTATGGTAGGTACAAAACTGTACTTTGTCTTTTCTCGCCTTCTTTTTTGCGTCCCACCCTCCTTCCCCCTAGCCTGGACAGACCGATAGGAAATTTTGGGATCTTCCTTTGGAGTTTCCTTCGCACATGCTCTACCACCTCTATTCCCCCTTTTATGTTTGTGTAGCTTACATTCAGGTTTATATAGAGGTGGGTTCTTTTTTCTCCATACTATGGAGACCAGAACTGCTTGGTTTAGCTATCAAATGAGATCTGAGTAGTTACCGCCTAGCATTGTGGGATATAGGGGAGCCTCGAGCCGGTGGAATTAGCTCTCGAGCTTTAGTATTGGCCGAGTCGGAGCCGAGGTTCGGCTCCGAACCCATCCAGCAAGAAAGAAGGTGAGAAGACAACTAACATGGAACGTTATGGTAGGTACATAACTTCTTATTGCTTCCCATTGTGGGGGCACCTGACATCTGGGGTAAGAAAAACTGATGTAATGGCGCCATGTGCATGTTTTA
Organism: Protopterus annectens; assembly: GCF_019279795.1. Classification (NCBI taxonomy): domain Eukaryota; kingdom Metazoa; phylum Chordata; order Ceratodontiformes; family Protopteridae; genus Protopterus; species Protopterus annectens. The sequence goes on from NC_056747.1 coordinate 1,365,902,856, forward strand.
TACCCCTGACTACCTGACGTCATCGAAGAAGAGACCGCATCTGACGCAGAAATCCAAGACTCTGGTATTCAGGCCAGCTGAGGCCTACCTGCAGGCAGATAACCCAAATGTGATGACTGCAACAGTGAATACACTCAAAACATTTTCATTTATGGTAAGTGTACACAACTGTACTTTTTTTGGCACTGTAGTGTGAACTCGGAGTTGGTGTATTTAAGTGGGGGGCTGTACTGTATGGAATGTTTTAAAGTTGTTATTTTGAACAGAGATTTTTTTTCCCTCAGAAAAAAAAATCGCTGTTCTGAAGTTTCGACATTGTAAGCCTTCGATTACATGGGGTCGATTAATCATCATTCGTTTTTTTAAGTGTTCGATAATGCAATATACACCCAACATATGGCCTATGTAACTATGTACGAACAAACAGTTTGGTGAGCTTGTAATAACATTCAAATGCACAGTAAACTCTTTGAAATTTTACTTTGCGAAGTATGCTCTGTCATGGCTGTACTCAGCGAAATATACCTTGTAATGGCTGTACTTTTGCAAAATAGCTTTATTGTAACACTGCACAAACGTGAACAATTTAAACACTTTTGATAACTCCGATATCTTTGCTTAGTACGAAAAATACATCCTTAGCAAAAATGCAGTAGTTTCTCTTTATTTTATTCTTTTTATGCAATTTGGACTTTATTTCAAACATTTTCTTTAGTAATTTAAATATTTTTATCAGTATCGTACATATCAGTTTACGCAAACATCATTTAGAATGTTCTGTATGTCCAGATGTTCGTGTTACACTGCTGCAGTCATTACACTTGGGTTATCCTGCCGTCAGGCGGTCCCTCAAGTCGGCCAGAGTTCCAAAGTCTTGGTCTGGCGTCGGTTGCGGTCGCTTCTTCCCTGACATCAGTGTGACAGGGGTATATAAGATGCAGCCAACGCCATTTTCTTCAGTCTTTCTTGCCGCACGGTGCCCGAAGCAAAAGCAGTTTGCAAGTGCCAGTCGGCCGACTCCTGAGATTTCCATTCTGAATCCAGAACCAAAGTCTTCTACAAAGCTAAGTACCCTGTTGGGGAAACTTTTTCTTGCCTCAGACCAATGTCAGTAAAAGTTAATAACTGTATTTCTTGTGGGAAGCAAATACCTCATAAGGATTTCCATTCTTTTTGTATCCCATGCCTAGGCCCAGACCACGACATCACAGGTTGTCTGTTTTGTGCTAGGTTTAACAAGCGTACTATTAAACGTCTGTTTGATTTTGCCCAACATTATTTTGGCAGAAAATTCAATTACACCATGCCATCGGAACTACCGACAACCGGAATACACAAAAAGTGCAAAGATGAGGACAGGCATCCGAGGCCCAAAACTGACTAAGCCTCTTCTAGGCCAATCGCCGGTTCTCCGGTTTTCAGCGAGGCGCTTTCGCAGCCCCTGATGACCGCTTCTTTGGAACCACAATCCGCCTCTGACTCCCACGTGGAGATGGCTGGGCCTTCGGACGCACCAGATTTACAGCCTACCGAGACTAACCCTTCAGAGAGATCCGGAGTAGCTGAACAACCCGTAGCTTCAGAGGGTGTTTTCAGACCTACTCAGTTAACCATTAAATCTTCTGCCAAGTCTAAAACCTTTTTAAAAACAAAGAAACAACTTCAACATTCACCAGGAACCGGCCTCCATGCCTAAAACAAAATGGCCGAAGACCTAATTATTCTGATCAGGGGGTCCCATCCTCCTCCTGATAAAAGGCCTAGACAGGATGCAGACTGACTCATCCGACCAGGTGTCCATCTCTTCAGATTCATCCTCAGACCAAGGTTACTCTTTACCCCCTTATGAGGATTCTGATGCTGAGGAATCTATTCCTTCAGCCTCGCCACCAGAGGACTACTCCTTTGGGGAAACCTTACATACCATGAGGGAGCATTTCCATTGGGAGCCAGGATTACTCAGAATCCAAGAAAAGGCTCAGATTTCTTTTTATTACCTCAACACAGACCCCTTGCTATTCCGCCAGTGTTAGATATTGTGGATGATGTGTATTCTAAATCCAGCTTAAATCCTGATTCTTTACCTCCTGCTCCAGTTAAGCCAGACAGATACTAGAATCCCTGACTCTCACAAATTTCTTTATAAAAGCACTGTTGTTGATCCTGAAACTATTTCCCAGGGTCCCAAAGGGGTAAAGGCCTCTACAGCAAAAAAATCCATTCCCCTCTGACAGAGATTCCAGAGCATTAGACAGATGGGGGAAGAAAGTATATGCATCTGCAGCTTTAGCAATGAGGGCCTTAAATTGCCAGTTTTACATGCTTTAAATATCAGCAATATTTGATGTCTCCGTTGAAACAAAAAATGCTTCCAAATTCAGATCTTGCTAATTATAAGGAAGTGCAGGCTTTATTGCATGCAGCTGAACAAGTGGAAAAACATACTTTGCAATGTGGTTTTGATTCATTAGAAGTCTCCTGTAGAGCAGCAGTTACAGGGTCTGTCATTAGAAGACATGCGTGGTTAAAAGAGCAGACTTTACCAGATCATGTTAAAGCAAAATTATTGGATGCACCTTTGCAGCAGGATGTTTTATTTGGAGTTGAGGCAGAAGAGGTATTAAAGAAAATGGAGGACAAGGCAAAATCTATGCAAACAGTGAAGGATTTCTTACAGGTTCAGCCTCCTCGATTTAGCAAAAATTGGCTAACAAAGAATCTGTCTTTTCCAGTTACAGACAGACCTCAAAGGGGCAGATACAGACGTCCAATAGGCAGAGGTCAACCACAAGGTACTTAAGGCCTCAACAATGGGGTGCTTCAACCCAGAAAGAAGGGGAAGACAGGCCTCAACCTTAAAAAAAAAAACAGCCCCAATGACTACCCACTACAGCTGCCAAACACTTCTCTCTTGGCAGCCCCCTTAAGAGAAAAACTGGCACTTTTCTGTCACAATTGGCATATGATCACCAAAGACAAATGGGTTGTCAACATTGTATGTCAAGGTTACAGGTTCCACTTTCACACTCTGCCAAGGTTAAAAGGAATGCCAAATCTGCCACCAAATCAATGGGCAGAGGCTCAAAGACAAATTACAGCACTCATGGACATGAGAGCTATTCAAAAGGTACCAACACAGGAGCAAGGACAAGGATTTTACTCTACTCTTTCTGGTTCCCAGAAAGGACAAAGCCTGGAGGCCCATTCTGGATCTTTCTTCTCTAAACACTTACCTGGATGTTCCAAAATTCAAAATGTTGACACTACAGCAGCTTCTTCCCATGCTTGGCAAGAAAGCTTGGCTCGTAACTTTGGAACTTAAGGAGGCATACCTGCATGTCCCGATCAGACAAAAATGCAGAAAATACCTCAGATTCTTAGCAGGTTCAATGCATTACCAATTCTATGCACTGCCCTTTGGCTTATCTACTGTGCCCAGGGTCTTTACAAAATGCCTGGCACCAGTAATTGCATTTTGCAGACAAAAACGAATTCAAATTTACCCATACTTGGACGACTGCCTTATTCAAGCAGAGAGCAAAGACATTCTTCTAAAGCATCTGGAGTTTGTAAAAAGATTGCTAATTTGCCTAGGGGTAGACGGTAAACCAAAAGAAGTCAAAACTAGTGCCCTCACAAGAGATAATATTCCTGGGTGCCAGCTTAAATACAACGGCCCAAATGGCTTATCTCACGCCAGACAAGCAAGGACAACTGACTCAATATTTCCAGTTGATGGCAACAAAGACCCAACTCCCTGCAAGAAAATTTCTGCAGGCCTTGGGTTACATGGCATCTTGCAGACTACTAATTCCATATGCCAGACTGCATATGAGGAAACTACAATGGTACCTAAAGAGTGTCTGGTCTCAACACTGTCACAGTTTGGAAACAGTAATACTACTTATTCCTTGCCTTCAACAGGAGTTTAAATGGTGGGCTCAAGCCTGTCACCTCAACAAGGGACAGCTTTTCACTCAACCCAGAGCCAGGCAAACACTGACAACAGGTGCATCGGATTACGCCTGGGGAGCACACATGGCAGGAAAATGTATTCAGGGCAAGTGGCCCACAGAACAAAGGCTTCTTCACATCAATCAAAAAGAGATGCTAGCTGTACAAAATGCCCTTATAGCTTTCAAGGACCTTCTGCACCCGGGACAACTACTACTAAAGAGACAACACCACAGTTATGTGGTACATAAGCAAGGGGGCACTCATTCTTATCCCCTCTGCAGACAAGCCATGACCTTGTGGAACACAGCTCTAACCTGTCAAGTTCATCTGCAAGCACAATTCCTACCAGGAGAGAAAAACAGACTGGCAGACGACTTAAGCAGAAACATAATGGATCTGCACAAGTGGAAATTACATCCACAAATATTCAGAATGATTGCACAAAAATGGTGGAGCCCGGACATGGATCTGTTTGCATCCCCAGTGAATTGCCAGCTACAGAAATTCTGCACAAGGACTTGGCACCCACAAGCATGGAAAGTGGATGCCCTCTGATTCAGCTGGAAAAACCTACAAGTATATGCTTTCCCACCACTACCTCTCCTTTCAAAGGTACTCATAAAAACCAGGCAAGAAAAGCCAAAGATGATCCTGATTGCCCCAGACTGGCTACGTCAGCACTGGTACCCAATCTTAAAGAACTTAGCACAAGGTCCGCACTGGATTTTGCCTCAAATCCCACATCTTCTGAATCAGCAAAACAATCATACTTCACAGCCAGCTCAAGACTTTAAACCTGGCTGCATGGCAGATTCCTTAGTCAAGCAAGCAATGCCTCTCTCCAAAGCTGTTATGGATGTCATTCTGGAGGCCAGAAGGCCTAGCACCAGGAAAGCCTTTGCGGATAAATGGAAGATTCTGTGCCTGGAACCAGGCTTACAGCCTTGACCCTCTTGTCCCAAATATTCCTCAGATACTACAATACTTAACTGAGATGCCGGACAAAGGCCTCTCTTTTTCATCCGTCAAGATCCACGCCTCTGCCATCTTTGTTCATTACAACACGGACCCACCAATTTGTTTCTAATCCTTTGCTAAGACAGTACTTCAGAGGGGCTAAAAACATAAGGCCGCCCCGTAGAACACCAACTTGGGACCTCAACTTCGTGTTAGAAACATTAACTTTACCTCCTTTTGAGCAAGCTAACTCAGCAGACTTAAAATATGTCTCTTGGAAAACTGCTCTGCTCCTGGCAATAACCTCAGCACGAAGAGTTTCAGAATTGCAGGCACTAATGGCAGTGGAACCTTTCATCATTTTCCACCAAGACAGGGTGTCTTTAAGAACAAACCCTACTTTTATGCCAAAGGGTGGTATCAAGTGTGGCTCTAAACCAAACTATTCACTTGCCAACTTTTTATCCAAATCCACAGAATAAAGGAGAGACTTCTGTATTCCTTGGACATGCACAGGCAGTTACGCTTCTACTTGGACAAAATGAAAGCTTTCAGAAAAACTGAACAATTTGTAGCATATGCTGCAGGAGCCAGCCATTTCAAAACAGACCATTTCAAAATGGATAGGACACTGTATACGTTTCTGCTATACACACCATGGGAAAACTGTTCCTAACGGCATTGGGTCTCATTCTAACCAGGGCAACAGTCACTTCAACTGCCTACCTCAGAGGAGTACCTACAAAGGGCATCTTGGAAGCAGCAACTTGGAGTTCTGTACATACCTTCACCAAGCATTACCATCTGCCTCTTTATTCAAAATCCAGAACTGGCTTTGCCACTGCAGTGCTGCAGGGCCTTATAGCCACCCCTAATGCCTTGTAGAACCAGCCACCCTACCTCAACTTTGGGATTCTACCCAAGTGTAATGACTGCAGCAGTGTAACATGAACCTAGTGCAGTTTTGTACCTGCCATAAATGTAGATGTTTGAGTGTATACACTGCTGCAGTCCAGGTTACCCTCCCTCCTTCCCCTCTTACTTGCTGGTACTTACCAAAGCCTTCTACTCTTTACTACCTATGGGTAGTATTTGCTGGTAACTGAAAGTTTTTGATTGCTTTTCTTATGTATGTTTTATTAGCAATTTGCATTGCCTACCTTTTTGGGGGCACCTGATATCTGGAGCAACAAAAACTGAAGAAAATGGCGTCTGCTGCATGTTGTATACCCCTGGCGCACTGACGTCAGGGAAGAAGCAACAGCAACCGATGCCGGACAAAGACTTTGGAACTCTGGCTGACTGAGGGACCGCCTGACGGCAGGATAATCCAAGTGTAATGACTGCAGCAGTGTGAACACTCTTAACATCTACATTGATGGTAGGTACAAAACTGTACTTTCTCCGGTTCAATCCTCTGCTGGGGGGTGCCTTCTGTGCAGAGTCTACATGTCCTCCCTGTGGTTGCGTGGGTTTCCTTCGGGTGCTCCGGTTTCCTCCCACATCCCAAAGATGTGCTGTAGGTGGATTGGACACTCTAAATTGGCCCTAGGTGTGAGTGTGGCATGTGTGCGCCTTCTGTGGAAGGTTAGGCGCTGGGCTGGCAACTCGACACTAAAACTCCACTGCCAATCTTGAGTGGACAGGTGATCCGCTGTGGCGACCCCTAACTGAGTAAAGCCGAAAGAAGATCAAGGCTATTAAACCTGGCCCAGCAGAACAAAGGGGACAAGGCTTTTTTATTCCAGACTGTTTCTGGTCCCCAGAAAAGAAAACTCTTGGCGTCCTATGCTGGTTCTGCCTATTCTCAACACTTTTTTGGTGGTTCCAAAATTCAAAATGCTAACTCTCCAACAGCTGCTTCCTATGCTAGCCAAGGACTCCTGGCCAGCAACCCAAGACTCAAGAGGTTTATCTGCACTTCCCCATAAGGGAATCTTGCAGGAAATACCTACGCTTCAGGGCAGGCTCTCTGCACTATCAGTTCTTTGCACTTCCCTTTGGCTTATCTACTGTTCCCATGGTATTCACAAAGTGCCTAGCTCCAGCCATTGCATGTTGCAGGCAGATAAGAATTCAAATGTACCCATACTTGGACGATTACTTGTTTCAGGCAGACTGTCTGAAATTGCTACTTCAGCACCTGGCATTTGTAGAGACACTTCTAACTTCACTGGGGTACACCATCAATGAAAAGAAATCACAGCTGGTACCCAGTCAACAGATTGTATTCCTAGGAGCAAGCTTGAACACAACTTCCCAGATGGCATTCCTCACTCCAGAGAAACAACTTTATTTGACAAACTGCTTCAATCTTCTGGCCACCAAAACCCAGCTATCTGCAAGAAAAATACTGCAAGCCCTAGGGTTCCATGGCCTCTTGCATTCTACTAATTCCATATGCAAAACTGCATTTGAGGAAACTTCAGTGGTGCCTAAAAAGTCTGTGGTGTCAACATGGCCTCTTGCATTCTACTAATTCCATATGCAAAACTGCATATGAGGAAACTTCAGTGGTGCCTAAAAAGTCTGTGGTGTCAACAATCTCAAGACCTGGAAACAGTGATTCCTAGCATTCCTTGCCTAAGGACAGAGTTCCTTTGGGCAAAGGCCTGCAGCCACAGCAAGGGACTCCTTTTCACACTACCTCGTGCCACCCAAACCCTAACAGACTCTTCAGACTATGCATGGGGGGCTCACATGGCAGGGCAGTGCATTCAGGGTAAATGGAACCCAAAGCAAATGCACCTGCATACCAATCAAAAAAAGTTAGCTGTATAGAATGTTCTGACAGCCTTCAAAGGCCTTATTCTTCCAGGACAACTGTTGGTAAAGACAAGACAACACCACAGTTATGTGATACATAAACAAGCAGAGGGGAACCCATTCCTACCCACTCTGCAGACTAGCCATGGCTCTGTGGAACACAGCCTTGAGTAACCAAGTGCACCTACAAGTTAAATTCCTGCCAGGCAAAATAAATTCACTGGCAGACAACTTGAGCAGAAATATCATGGACCCCCACAAGTGGAAATTGGAACCCAGAATATTCAAGCTTTTGAGAAACAGGTGGGGAGGGGACACCAGAGGTGGACCTTTTTGCTTCCCCTCAGAACGATCACTTGAGCAGATATTGCACCAGAATTCCCCACAACCAAGCTTGGAAAGTGGATGCCCTGTCCTTCACCTGGGAAAGCCTCTCCGTCTATGCCTTTCCCCCTCTGCCCCTCCTCTCGAAGGTTCTACTAAGAATCAAACAGGACAAGCAGAGGGCAATCCTGATTGCACCAGACTGGCCACGCCAGCACTGGTATTCTCTCTTGCGCAGTCTGACAGTGCTACAACCATAGCACCTGCCTCACTCTCCTTCCCTGCTGTCCCAGCAGGTGGGCCAGATTCTGCATCCTCTGCTATAAACCCTGAACCTTGCAGCCTGGCTAATCCCCTGAACTCATCAGCAACCCTCAGTAAGCAGTTGCTAGAAGTCATTCTTGAGGCAAGGAGGCCTTGTACTAGAAAATCCTATTCGGAAATGTGGAAAAGATACTGCTCCTAAAGCCAGTCTCTGGGAATGGGCACCTCTGTGCCCAGCTTACCTCGTATACTAGATTGCTTAACAGAAATGCTCCACAAGGGACAATCCTTCTCCAATTAAGATACATGCCTCTGCTATTTCAGCTCATTATAATACTGAGCCACCCCTCTTCTCTCCTCCTCTGGTGAAACAGTTCCTGAGAGGAGCCAAAAATTTAAGACCCCCCAGGAGAACTCTCACTCCAGCCTGGGACCTTAACTTTGTATTGGAAAAGCTACAGCAGAGTTAAAATTCCTCTCATGGAAAACAGCTTTACTTCCAGCCATCACTTCAGCAAGAAGAGTGTCTGAATTGCAGGCCCTTATGGCAGCGGAACCCTTCATTATCCTCCATGCGGACAGGGATTCCCTCAGGACTAACCCATCTTTTATGCCCAAGGTGGTGTCTAGTGTGGCTTTAAACCAGTCCATTCATTTGCCAACTCTTTTCTTTAATCCTCAGATTAAAGGGGAAAGGATCCTGCATTCCCTGGATGTGCACAGGCAGCTTAGGTTCTATCTGGACAGGACTAAGCCTGTCAGAAAATCTGACCAGCTGCTAGACAGCTTTGCTGCAGAGACGGAGGGCAAGGCCATTTCAAAGCAGACCATTTCTAAATGGGTAGCACACTGCATCCATTTCTGCTACAAGCACCATTGGAAACCTACCCCACAGAGGATCAGAACTCATTCCACTAGGGCTACATCTGCCTCTACAGCATTTCTCAGGGGGGAGTCCCTACCAGGGACATCCTGGAAGCTGCAACCTGGAGCTCTGTACACATTTTCTCCCAGCACTACCACTTGCCTATATTTTCTAAATCCAGGGCTGGATTTGTCACAGCAGTCTTATAGGGCCTGATTGCCAGCCCTGATGCTTAACTACCTCCACCCTTCCTTAGCTTTGGGAATCAACCCAAATGTGATGACTGTAACAGTGAAACACGAAGAACATAGTACAGTTGTGTGCACCATAAATGTAGATGTTCAAGTGTATTCACTGTTGCAGTCTGAGATGTTCGTGTTACACTGCTGCAGTCATTACACTTGGGGTATCCTGCCGTCAGGCGGTCCCGCAGTCGGTCTGAGTTCCAAAGTCTTGGTCCGGCGTCTGTTGCTGTCACTTCTTCCCTGATGTCAGTGCGCAAGGGGTATATAAGATGCATCAGACGCCATTTTCTTCCGTCTTTCTTGCCGCGTGGTGCCCTAAGCAGAAGCAGTTCGCAAGTGCTGGTCGGCCGACTTCTGAGATTTTCACAGTCTAATTTCAGATCCGAAGTCTTCAATAAAGCTAAGTACCCCGTTGGGGAAACTTATTTTTTCTTGCCTCAGACTGATGTCAGAAAAAGTTAATTGTATTTCTTGTGGGAAGCAAATGCCTCATAAGGACTTCCACTCTTACTGTATTTCATGCCTAGGCCCAGATCACGACGTCACTAGTTGCCGGTTTTGTGCTAGATTTAACAAACGTACTATAAAAAGATGTTTTGATTTTGCTTTGCACTACTTTGGCCGAAGGTTCAATTATACAGTGCTGTCGAATCAGCCGACGACCTCAATACCGAAAAAATGCAAAGACAAGGATAAAGACAGGCATCCGAGGTCCAAAACCGATGACGAAACCTCTTCTAGGCCAGTCGCCGGTTCGCTGGTTCTCAGGTGCTTTCGCAGCCCCTGACACCCGCTACCTCAGAGCCACAGGCCACTTCCGACTTAGGCCTCTGGAAACTCAAGGTATTGGGCCTACGGAAACTATTCCCTCGGGTCCGGAGCCGCTGAGCAGGCATCAGCTTCTGAGGGTGTTTTCAGACCTTCACAACTTACCATTAAAACAGCCAAGACAAAGGTACCATTAAAGACAAAGAAACCAGCACAGCATTCTCCTGGACAGTCCTCCATGCCTAAAAAACAGATGCTTAAAATGGCCGAAGACCTCATTACTCTAATCAGGGGTTCCCATCCCCCTCCTGAGAAAAGGCCTAGGCAGGATACAGACTGACTCCTCTGATCAGGTTTCCATTTCCTCCGATTCCTCTTCAGACCAGGGATACTCTCTACCCCCTATGAGGACTCTGATGCTGAAGAATCAGTCCCTTCAGCCTCTCCTCCTGAGGATTATTCTTTTTGGGAAACTTTACATACCATGAGGGAGCATTTCCATTGGGAAAGCCAGGATTACTTAGAATCCAAGAAACGGCTCAGGGATTTCCTCTTATTGCCTCAACACAAGGCCCTGGCTAATTCCGCCTGTGCTAGATATTGTGGATGATGTGTTCTCCTAATCCAGTTTATCCCCTGATTCTTTGCCCCCTGCTCCAGCCAAGCCAGATAAGTATTAGAGTCCCTGACTCTCAAGTTTCTTTACAAAAACCCTTCTGCTGATCCAGAAACTGTTTTCCAGGGTCCAAAAGGGGTTAAGGCTTCCATTGCAAAAAATCCAGTACCCTCTGACAGATTCCAAAGCTTTGGATAGATGGGGGAAGAAAGTTTACACCTGTGCAACTTTAGCAGTAAGAGCTTTAAATTGCCAGTTTCACATGCTTAAGTACCAACAATATTTAATGGTTCAGTTAAAACGGAAAATACTTGCAAGCACAGAAGCTCCTGATTGTAAAGAAATGCAGGATTTGTTGCATGCAGTTGAACAGGTGGGAAAACATAATCTGCAATGTGGTTTTGATTCTTTAGAGGCCTCTTGTAGAGCCGCAGTTACAGGTTCTGTGATTTGAAGACATGCTTGGTTAAAAGAACAAAGTTTACTTGATCATGTTAAGACAAAATTATTGGATGCTCCTTTACAGCATGATACTTTGTTTGGTGTTAAGGCAGAAGAGGTGTTAAAGAAAATGGGGGATAAAGCTAAATCTATGCAAACAGTCAAGGATTTCTTACAAGTACAGCCACCTTGGTTTAGCAGAAATTGGCCAACAAAGAATTGGTCCTTTCCAGTGTCAGACAGGCCACCGAGAGGCAGATACAGACGCCCAAGAGGCAGATCTCAACCCCAAAGCTCAAACAGATGACAGTGGGGCACCTCAACCCCAAAAGGTGGTGAGGACAAGTCTCAATCTTACAGGAAACCGTCACAATGACTTTCCTCTTCGTACGCCAAGCACTTCCCTTTTGGAAGCCCCCTTAAGGGGAAAACTAGCACTTTTTTTCTCAAAACTGGCAAACAATCACCCAAGACAAATGGGTCCTGAATATTGTGTTTCAAGGTTACAGATTCCACTTTCATACTTTACCAAGGCTAAAAGGAATGCCAGACCTGCCACAAAATCAATGGGCAGAGACACAAAAACAAATTTCAGCCCTCTTGGACATGAGAGCTATTCAAAAAGTATCACAACGGGAACAAGGACAGGGATTTTACTCAAGACTCTTCCTGGTCCCCAGAAAGGACGAGGCCTGGAGGCCCATACTAGACCTTTCAATTCTGAGTACTTACCTGGATATTCTGAAATTCAAAATGTTGACATTGCAGCAGCTTCTACACATGCTGGGCAAGAAGGCTTGGCTTGTTACTCTGGACCTCAGAGGTATACCTCCATGTCCCTATCAGACAAAATTGCAGAAGATACCTCAGATTCAAAGCTGGTACAATGCACTACCAATTCTCTGCACTGCCCTTTGGCTTTTCTACTGCGCCCAGGGTCTTCACAAAGTGCCTGGCACCAGTAATTGCATTTTGCAGACAAAAAGGAATTCAAATATATCCATATCTGGACGACTGCCTCGTTCAAGTAGAGACAAAGGACATTCTTCTACAGCATCTGGCATTCGTAAAAAGGTTGCTAATTTCTCTAGGGTACACAGTAAATGAAAAGAAGTCAAAACTAGTGCCCTCGCAACAGATTATATTCCTGGGTGCCAGCTTAAATACAACGGCCCAGATGGCTTATCTTACGCCAGACAAACAGGTTCAACTAACTCAATATTTTCAGTTGCTAGCAAGAAAGTCCCATCTCCCTGCAAGAAAAATTGTGCAGGCCCTGGGATTCATGGTATCCTGCATACTACTAATACCGTATGCCAGACTGCTTATGAGAAAATTACAATGGTACCTGAAAAGTGTTTGGACTCAACACTCACAGTTTAGAAGCAGTAATACCAATGATTCCCTGCCCTACAAAAGGAGTTTCGATGGTGGGCACAGGCATGTCACCTAAACATGGGTCAGCCTTTTACCCAACCCACAGCCAGGCAAACTCTAACAGATGCTTCGGATTACTCGTGGGGAACACATGGCAGGAAAATGCGTTCAGGGCAAGTGGACCACAGACCAGATGCATCTTCACATCCAATCAAAAAGAGATGGCTGTTCAAAATGCCCCAACAGCTTTCAAGGATCTTTTACATCCAGGACAATTAACTACTAAAGACAGACAACACCACAGTAATGTGGTACATAAACAAGCAAGGGGGCATTCATTCTTATCCCCTATGCATGCAAGCCATGACCTTGTGGAACACAGCTCTAACGTATCAAGTTCACCTGCAAGCACAATTCCTGCCAGGAAAGAAAAATACTCTGGCAGACTATCTAAGAAGAAATATCATGGACCCTCAAAATGGAAATTGAATCCACAAATCTTCAGCATGGTAACGCAAAAGTGGGGATGCCCAGACACAGATCTTTTTGCCTCCCCACTGAATTGCCAACTACAAAAATTCTGCACAAGGACTTATCACAAACAAGCATGGAAAGTGGATGCTCTTCTGTTCAGCTGGAAAAATCTTTCAGTTTATGCCTTTCTTCCTCTTTTTTGCTCTGCAAGGTACTACTAAAGATCAAACAGAACAAGCCAAGGACTATTTTAATTGCACCAGACTGGACTCTCAAACACTGGTACCCACTCCTGCACAGTGTGTGACGCTTGGCTCCATGGCACCTGCCTCAGACTCCTTCCCTGTTGTCTCAGCAGGAGAACCAGATTCTGTACCCTCATCTGCAAACCATGAACCTAGCAGCCTGGCTAATTACGTCATCTCTCCTTGACCATCCCTCAGTAAATCAGTGATGGATATCATTTTAGAGGCAAGGGGGCATAGTACTAGAAAATGTTATGCTGCAAAATGGAAAAGATTCTGTGCCTGGAGCCAATCTCAAGGAATGAACGCAGCAGTGCCCAATTTACCTCAGATTCTACAGTACTTGACTGAGATGCTTCATAAGGGCTTGTCTTTTTCCTCCAAAATTCATGCCTCAGCCATTTCAGCACATTGTCGCACAGAACCTCCCCTCTTCTCTCACCCACTGCTCAAGCAGTTCCTCTGAGGGGCCAAAAATGTAAGGCCACCCAGGAGAGCTCCAACTCCAGCCTGGGAACCTTAACTTTGTATTGGAGAAACTCACTCTTCCTCCTTTCAAGCCAGCTGCTACTGCAGATTTAAAATTCCTTTCCTGGAAAACCGCTTTCCTTTTAGCAATCACTTCTGTAAGAAGGGGATCTGAATTACAGACCCTTATGGCAGTGGAGTCTTTCATCATCTTTCATGCGGACAAGGTGTCCCTCAGAGCCAATCCCTCCTTCATGCCCAAGGTGGTAGCCAGTGTGGCTCTTAATCAGTCCGTCCGTTTGCCTACCTTCTTTCCTAACACACAGAACAAAGGGGAACAGATACTGCACTCTAGATGTGCACAGACAGCTTGGATGCTACTTGGACACGACTAAACCTCAAAGGAAAGTCTGAACTGTTGGTGGCATTTGCTGCAGGGACAGAGGGGAAAACTATTTCAAAACAAACCATTTCAAAATGGGTAGGCCACTGCATTCATTTCTGCTGTAAGCTCCATGGAAAAACTATCCCACAGTGCATCAGACCCCATTCAAGCAGGGCTGCATCTACCTCTACAGCCTTTCTCAGTGGTGTCCCTACTAGGAACATCCTAAAAGCTGCTACCTGGAGTTCTGTACATGCTTTCACCAAGCATCATCATTTGCCAATTTTCTCTAAATCCAGAGCTGGTTTTGCCACTGCAGTCTTGCAGGGCCTTATAGCTGGTCCTAATTCTATTTAAATTCCTCCTCCCAACCTTAGCTTTGGGAATCTACCCAAATGTAATGACTGCAACAGTGAAACACGAAGAACATAGTACAGTTATGTACACTTAGCATAAACGTAGATGTTAGAGTGTATTCACTATTGCAGTCCTGGTTACCCTCCGTTCAGCCCCCTTTCTTCTTTTGGCTATACCTCTACTCTCACTTACTGTACTCTAAAAGCTTTTTGGTGTATGTGTATTTGCTTTTTTTGTTGGAGGTATATCCTTGTATTTATAGATTTAATTGCTTCCCATTAGGGGGGCACCTAACATCTGGGGCAAGAAAAACTGATGTAATGGCGTCGGCTGCATGTTTTATACCCCTGACGACATGGAAGAAGCAACAGCATCTGATGCAGAAATCCAAAGACTCTGGTATTCAGGCCGGCTGAGGTCTACCTGCAGGCAGATAATCCAAATGTGATAACTGCAACAGTGAAAACACTCTAACCTCTACATTTATGGTAAGTGTACACAACTGTACTTTCTTTGCTCTGAACCCCCAGCCGGGGGAGACCCCAAGAGATGCTCTAGTCCATGCTTGGCCTCCCCGGTCTTCTGTATGCTTATCATCCAGTACAGTACCTCTTCTGGCTCCACCTTGGATCTCATTCAGGATCTTATTTCACACCTCTCGGGGGTTCCTCTGAGTCTGGACAGTTTGAAGCTGACAACTTGGCTGCTCCAGTTACCCTGATTGCTAGGACTCTTGGATTATCCTCTTCAGTCAGGTCTTTTCTGGTGGCAGCTCGTAAGTTTTCCACCAGGAAGATTTCATAGGTTGGTACTAGGCTATTAGCCCTAGGGCCTATACAAGCCTAGCCAAAAAGGTACCCTGACTTTCGCCACCTAAGAAAATTATTTTCCTGTGCCCCTTTACCGCAGCAAATGGAAATGTTTTTCCTTTTGGGCTTCTTAAAGGAGTTTGAGCCTTTCATGGCACCTGTTTATTATTTTATTTTACATTTGTTGACCGGGCTAGTCTAACTGGATACATGTCCATTTTCAGTAGAGGCCCGGGGAGATGAGCTTCACTACAGATAAATGAAAAACGTAGTAATCAATATACAAAATAAGACTCAATAAAATATTAAAACAAGCAGATTTCAGTTACGTTGACAAAAAAAAAAATATAGGACAAGATGACTAAATAGCAGCAATAATTATATAAAAAAAAATACAATATTACAGGTTAAAACATAGTATTCTGTGAGGATAAACAAAACTTGTAGTGCAAGAATGCTTATACTACACAAAATGCAGTTATAAAACCTAGATAAATAGAAAGACTAAGGTTAAGAGAGGAGGCCGGTTAAGTATATACAAAATATAAAAGGAAAAAACAAATATATTCTTTAGTAGCAAATGTAAAGGGAGACTCGGCACAGTGTAGTTTGGGAGGAAATCAGTAATTTTATAGGTAAAAAAAATATATAATAGTTTGAGTAGTGAGGGATAGGCAGAGCTAAGTTTAATTGGGTGGATAGTAGCCTAGCCAGGTTTAGTACAGGGGCATAACCAGTGTGTTCTAAGGTAGGGTTTTAGTCCATTTTTGAAGTGATCGAGAGGTAAGAGAGTAAAGGTCGCTGGGGAGAAGATTCCAGGTTTTTCCAACAGCATTAGAGAAGAGAGATTCAAAAGCTTTGTTAGGTTAAGAAGTATATAGAAGATTTTTGTGTGAGGAATGCAGTGATTTCAGATTTATGTATGGAGTGATGAGGGTAGATAGACTAGGAGTACAGGAAGGTTTATAAAAAGTTTTATGGGCGTTGATTAGTTGATGGAATTTAATCACGTTTTGTAGTTCAAGCAATCCAAGCTGCTTTATATTTATGCAGTGGTGGGTTCTGTAAGGGTTACCTGTTGAAAATCTAGCGATGTTATTGTAGGAAGTTTCCAGTTTGCTGAGGTTATTTTTAGAAAGGTTAGTGAAAATAGGTGAGGCATAGAGGAGGGTAAAGATTAGATGAGTATGTGCTATGGTTGTTCTAGTTGTAGGAGAAAAGTAAGATTTAATTCTATAGAGGGAGCCAAGTTTTTTGTTGACAGTTTTTATTGTATTGTTGATGTCCTTCAAGAATGCAACTGCAGTCATAACATATGGGATGTCCTTCAAGGATGCATCTGCAGTCTTCACAAATGGGTTGTCCTGTCGTCAGGCAGCCCTTCGGTCGGCCGGATTCCAAAGTCTGGGTCTGGCTTCGGCTGGTGTCGCACTTCACCCGACGTCATTGCGGCAGTTCTTCGGGTATAAAGGCATCAGCCGATGCCGTTTTCCTCAGTCTTTCTTGCCGCGTGGCGCCTGAAGCAGAAGCTGTTCGCAAGTGCCGGTCGGTCAGATCCAGAGATTACTACTACCGAATATTACTTCGAAGACTTCTAAAAAGCTAAGTACCCCGTTGGGGACTCTTTCTTGCCTTCTGCCGATGTCAGAGAAAGTGAATAACTGTTTATCTTGTGGGAAACAAATACCTCGTAAAGATTTCCACTCCTATTGCATACATTGTTTAGGCCCAGACCACGACGTAGCAGCTTGTCTAGCCTGTGCTTCTTTTAACCGACGGACGCTTAGACGTCGGAGTTTGCTGAACAGATTTTCGGCTCGATTTTGCATATATTATGCCGTCGGATCCTCCGACTACGCAAAGTACCAAAAGCAAAAAGGACCGACACTCGCGGTCCGCGGTATCGGCGAAACCGGTTAAGCAAACCACGAGTGTCTCGGTTTCGGCGAAACCGAGCAAGCGGTTCTTTCTTCAGCGAAATCATGCCTTCTACCGAGGCCTCTTCTAACCTGGTAGAAACGGCTTCTGAAATCCAACCTTCTGTTGCGGTTTCACAGGATTTATCAGATACCATTCCCTGGATATTTCTACCCCTGCACGTGGAGCTGCTAGGCCTCCTGCAGCAATGTCTATTAAGGCCTTTGCCAGGGCTAAAGCAGCCAAAGCATCAAAAGCGGTGCCTGCCAAGCCCCCTCTCAGGCCCAGCACCAGCTCCCATATGCTTACTTTGGCTGAGGATCTCATCTCTTTAATTCGTGGACCCCACCCTCATCCAGACAGGGCCTCTCCCTCCTCCAGAAAAAGGCCTAGAGCAGAGCCCCTGAGCCAGTATCCACAGATGATTCCACTGATGACTCAGAACATACAGACCCTCCTGAGGCTGCTTATTCTCCTTACGAAGACTCTGATGCTGAGGAGTCCATCCCTTCAGCCTCTCCTCCTGAGGAATTTTCCTTTGGGGAAACCTTGCATGCTATGAGGGAACAATTTCAGTGGCAGGGCCAAGATTTCTCAGACTCCAGAAAAGGCTTAGGACCTTTCTACATTTGCCACAGCATAGGCCTTTAGCTATACCTCCAGTACTTTCTGTTGTTGATGATGCATTTAATGATGCTTGCACTGCTCCTGATTCATTACCTCCGGCTCCTGCTAAGCCCGATAGGTTCTACAGGGTCCCGGACACTCATCACCATTTATATAAGGCTCCTTTTGCAGATCCAGAGACTATCTCCCAGGGTCCTAAAGCCGTAGCAGCTACTTCCACTAAAACCCTCCCTCTGAAAGGGAATCCAGGTCCTTAGAGATGGGGTAAAAAGTTTACACCTCTGCTACTTTGTCAGCTAGAGCTTTGAACTGCCAATTTCATATGATTCAATACCAAGAGTTTATGCTTGACCAGTTGACTAAAAGGCTGTCCTCTGAAGAATCTTTAGATAAGAAATATATTCAAGAAATGGTACATAACATACAGCAGGTTAGTAACCATTCTTTAAAATGTGGCTATGATGCACTGGAGGCTTCCTTTAGATCAGCCATGACTGGCACAGTTATCAGGAGGCATGCATGGCTGAAAGAACAGGCATTACCAGACCATGTCAAATCAAAGCTTTTGGATGCACCTATGGACAAGGTCAGTTTATTTGGTCCCCCTGCGCAACAGGTACTAAAAAAGATGGAAGAGAAAGCAAAATCTGTACAAACAGTGAAAGATTTCTTACAAGTTCAGCCTCCAAGGTTTAGCAGGAACTGGCCCTCCAAGAATTGGTCCTTTCCAGACTCCTCTAGGGCACAAAGAGGCAGGAATAGGCGCCGAGAGGCAGAAACCAAACCAGGGGTGCCTACAGGGGCGCCAGTGGCAAGGTAACAACCAGCGAGGCACGGATGCAACCACCACCACTACAACAACTCATTCACAGTGACTTGGCGGCACCGCCTGCCAGGGAACAACTAGAAGCACCCTTAGGCCGAAAGCTAACCTTATTTTCAAAGAACTGGCATTGCATCACAAGAGAAAAATGGATTTTGCAAACTATAGACCAAGGTTACAGGTTCCATTTCCATACTCTACCAAGCAAAAGAGGAATGCCAAACCTGCCACCTACTCAAAGGACAGAAGCTCTAAAGCAAATATCTCAATTACTAAGAATGAGAGCTGTGGAAAAGGTACCACCTTTGGAGCAAGGAAAGGGATTTTACTCCAGACTCTTCCTGGTACCAAAAAAAGAAAACAAATGGAGGCCTATTCTAGACCTGTCCGCTTTAACCACATTCCTCATTGTTCCAAAAGTCAAAATGATGACCCTACAGCAGCTTCTTCCCATGCTGGGCAAGGAGTCTTGGCTGGTAACTCTAGATCTCAAGGAGGCATACCTGCACGTCCCCATAAGACCAATTTGCAGAAGATACCTCAGATTTCTTGCAGGATTAGAGCATTATCAATTCTCAGCATTGCCCTTTGGCTTATCTACTGCGCCCAGAGTGTTCACGAAATGCCTGGCATCAGTAATCGCTCATTGCAGACTTCAGGGGATTCAAATCTATCCCTACCTGGACGACTGCCTGATACAAGCGGACAACAAAATAAAACTAACAGAAGACCTACAAAGAGTCATTTACCTGCTGCAAGCCCTGGGATATACAGTCAATATAAAAAGTCAAGGCTGATTCCATCCCAAAGAATAACCTTTCTGGGTGCAGAACTGGACACATCAAATCAAATGGCATCCCTAACTGCAGAAAAGAAAGAGCAGCTTCCTCTCTACTTCTTGGCATTAACAAAGCAGAACCATCTAACTGCAAGAAAAGTGCTGCAAGCTCTAGGCTTCATGGCATCCTGCATAATACTGGTCCCTCATGCCAGGCTGCATATGAGAAAGCTACAATGGTACCTAAAGAATTTGTGGTCTCAACACAAGCACAGCCTAGAAACCAAAATTCCAATGATTCCCTGCCTGAAGAAAGAGTTCCTATGGTGGGCTCAGGCCTGCCAATCAAACTCAGGATTGCCCTTCTGCAAAAGCCAACCAAAACAAACCATCACGACAGATGCCTCAGACCTCGGTTGGGGGGCACACATGCTGGACAGGTGCATTCAAGGCCTATGGACTCCAAGACCAGCTGCACCTGCACATAAATCTAAAGGAAATGATGGCAGTAAAATTGGCAATCCAGGCCTTCAAACCTTTTCTCCAAGAAGGTCAGCTGATGAGAAGGACAGACAACACCACAGTTATGTGGTACATCAACAAACAGGGAGGCACACACTCACTCATATCCTCTATGCCGGCTGGCACTGGACCTATGGGATGTGGCTCTGGGCTACAACATTCAGTTACAAGCAATTTATGTACCAGGGAAGGAAAACATTCTAGCAGACATATTAAGCAGCACTACCACAGATACCCACGAATGGATGCTGCATCCGGACATCTTCAAAGCCATCACAAGAGAATGGGGATTACCACAAATAGACTTGTTTGCATCCCCATTCAATCACCAGCTAAAGAAATTCTGCACAAGGACGTACCACCCACTTGCTTGGAAGGTGGACTCCCTATCTTTCAGTTGGAAAAACCTGATAGCATGCGCATTCCCACCACTTCCTTTGATGCACAAGGTGCTTCTGAAGATCAAAGAGGAACATCCGAGGATCATTCTGATAGCTCCAGACTGGCCATGACAACATTGGTATCCATTGCTGAGGAGCATGTCCCGGGAACAAATATGGACACTGCCCCTGATCCCATTACTGTTAACACAGAACAACTTCAACATCCTGCATCCAAACCTGAAAACTCTGCAGCTAACTGCCTGGAACATTACATGACAACAATTAACCCAAATTTATCCCAAAGGGTTAAGGACATAATCCTGGAGGCTCAAGACCTTCAACAAGAAAGAATTATGCAGCAAAATGGAAAAGATATCTCACTTGGAGTACTGCAAAGGGGCAAGAAGTGACACTGGTGAACATAGCCAACATCCTGGAGTACTTGGCAGAGCTCTTCCATACAGGCCTGTCCTACTCTTCCATCAAGATACATGCCTCAGCTATTTCAGCAGAATACAGCTTGGATCCTCCTGTCTTCTCGCATCCTCTGCTCAGACAGTTTCTGAGAGGAATTAAAATGTGAAACCTCCCCGGAAACCTCCATTACCAGCATGGGACTTGAACCTTGTACTAGAAAAATTGACACTTCCCCTTCGAACCAGCAGCAACAGCAGAATTACAATACTTATCCTGGAAGACTGCATTCCTGCTGGCAATAACTTCAGCAAGAAGGGTCTCTGAACTACAGGCATTAATGGCAGTGCAACCCTTCCTGATCTTCCATCAAGATAGTGTCCATGAGAACAAATCCTACATTTATGCCTAAGGTGGTATCCAGAGTCTCTTTAAATCAGGCTATCCACCTTCCTACATTCTTCCCCAACCCACAGAACAGGGGAGAAAGACTACTACATACCTTGGATGTGCATAGACAATTACACTACTACCTGGACAGGACAAAAACCAATAGAAAAACTGACCAGCTTCTGGTAGCATATGCAACAGGGAAGGAAGGAAAACCAATTTCAAAACAGACAATCTCCAAATGGATAGGAAATTGCATTAGATTTTGTTACTCCTATCATGGAAAGAAAACTCCAGGGAACATCAGGCCTCACTCCACAAGGGCTACAGCCACTACCACAGCTTTCTTACGAGGAGTGGCTACCAAGGACATTATAGAGGCTGCTACTTGGACCTCCGTGCATACATTTGCCAAGCATTATAATTTACCTTTATACTCTAGATCCCGAGCTGGTTTTGCCACTGCTGTTTTGCAAGGGATCCTAACTACACCATAATCTCTACTCATTCCTCCTCTCCTAGTTTAGCTATGGTATTCTACCCATTTAGAAGACTGCAGATGCATCCTTGAAGGACATAGTACAGTTTTGTACCTACCATAAATGTAGATGTCCGATAGGAATGCATCTGCAGTCAGGATTACCCTCCTCCTTCCCTCTGAAGTACTCCTAGGGTATTTGCCAACCTTCAGCTAACTTGGGGGGGATCTATTATGGTGTATTTGTTTGTATATATGTACATACATGCTTATTTTGTGTGTTTGCTCTCTACTATTTGGAAACTTTGGCATTTATCCAAATTTAGCCATCCAAGAGGGCACCTGGCATCTGGGGCAAGAAACACTGGGGAAAATGGCGTTGGCTGATGCCTTTATACCCGAAGAACTGCCGCAATGATGTCGGGTGAAGTGCGACACCAGCCGAAGCCAGACCCAGACTTTGGAATCCGGCCGACCGAAGGGCTGCCTGACGACAGGACAACCCATTTGTGAAGACTGCAGATGCATTCCTATCGGACATCTACATTTATGGTAGGTACAAAACTGTACTTTGTCCTGCCTCAGGCAGCCCTCGGTCGGCCGGATTCCAAAGTCTGGGTCTGATGTCGGCTGATGTCGCATTTCTCTGTCAGAGCGGCTGGAGTACATAAGCATCAGCCAACGCCATCTTCTTCAGTCTTTCTTGCCGCGTGGTGCCCGAAGCAGTTCGCAAGTGCCGGTCGGTCAGCTCCTGTATTCTTCGAAACCGAAGTCATCAAAAAAGCTAAGTACCCCGTTTGGGACCTTTTCTTGCCTCAGCCGATGTCAGAAATTACTGAAAAAGTAAATAATTGTTTGTCTTGTGGTAAACAAATACCTCATAAGGATTTCCACTCTTACTGCCTCCCTTGCCTTGGCCCAGACCACGACGTCTCTGCCTGTGCCGCCTGTGCTCGCTTCGACAAGCGCACTCTCAGGCGCCGGGTGGAGTTCGCTGAAGACTTTTTCGGCAAAAAATTTGATTATACAATGCCGTCGGAACAACCGACAACGCAGACTCCTAAGAAACGAAAAGACCGGGACCGACATCCTCTGCCCGCGTCTTCCACCGACACCACGCCAAAACTAACCGTGAGTGCTCCGGTTCCCTATGAGGCGGTTATTCCACCGCTCCGAACCGAAGACACCGCATTACCGATACCTCCGATACTGGAGGCCACTCCGACGTCAGTTATTGATTTTCCTCCAGATACCGAAACTGAGGAAATGCCCGAGACCATTGCTGTTGATAAGGTCACTCCTGCACGTCGAGCGGCTAGGCCTCCCATGTCCATGTTTATCAAGGCCTACACACGTGCCAAGGCAGCCAGCAAGTCCAAACATCTTACTGCTAAAACCTTACCTCGGCCTACTTAAACTCAAATCATGTCCATGGCCACAGATTTAATTTCTCTGATCAGAGGCTCCCAGGCCCATCCTGAGAGAGGATCCCAGCCTCCTCCTGATAAGAGGCCCAGGGTTGAACCCTCTGACCCTCTGCCCTCAGATGAAGATTGAGGACTCTGTTCCCTCTGAAAGCCAGGAAGAACCCTTCCAGACCTATGAGGATTCAGATGCAGAGGACTCCATTCCCTCTGCCTCCCCTCCTGAGGATATTTCTTTTTGGGAAGTTCTGCATTCCATGAGGGAGCATTTTAAGTGGCAAGGACAGGAATTTTCTGATTCCAGAAAGCGCCTTTGAACCTTCCTCAAAAAACCTCAACACAGACCCTTAGCTATACCTCCTGTGCTTGATGTTTTGGATGACTTATACTCTGACTCCAGTGTTACCCCTGATACTCTTCCTCCTGCTCCTGTCAAGCCTGACAGATACTGTAGGGTCCCAGAAACCCATTCTCATTTATTTAGGGCCCATGCTGTTGATTTAGAAACAATTTCCCAGGGGCCTAAAGGGGTTTCAGCTACCACATCCAAAAATCCTTTGCCTTCCGACAGGGAAGCAAGGTCCTTAGAGAGATGGGGGAAGAAGGTTTACACCTCCACTACTTTGTCTATGAGAGCTCTCAATTGTCTCTTTCACATGTTTCAATATCAGGATTTCCTGCTAGATGATTTACAGAAAAGTTTGGCCTCTCCTGAACCTTTAGATAGGAAGTCTTTGCAGGAGGCTGTGCATAACTCTCAGCAGGTTAGCAATCATTTTTTTACAGTGTGGATATGATGCATTGGAGGCTTCATGTAGGGCAGCTATGACAGGGGCGGTCATTCGTAGACATGCATGGTTAAAAGAACAACCTTTACCAGATCATGATAAGGCAAAACTTCTTGATGCACCCTTGGAAAAGAACAAGCTTTTTGGAGCTAATGCTAAAGATGTGTTAAAGTCCATTGAGGAAAAAGCCAAGTCAGTACAAACAGTCAAAGATTTCCTCCAGGTTCAGCCCCCCAGATTCAGCAGGAACTGGCCTTCTAAAAACTGGTCCTTTCCTAATCCTGAAAGATTTCAAAGGGGTAAAAACAGGCGTGGCCGAGGAAGAGGGCAATACAGAGGATCCTACAGGGGACGACAATGGCAACCAGCAAACCAAAGAAGTGACACAGGGGTTTCTCCTGCCCCGCAGGGACAATCTCAATGACTTTCCTCTACTTCCACTGACCAAGGAGCAAACAGAAGCTCCTTTGGGCGGAAAGTTATCTCTGTTTTCAAAAAATTGGCACAAACTGACAAAAGACAAATGGATTTTGGACATTATAGACCACAGCTACAGGTTCCACTTTCATACCTTGCCAAGAAAACAATGCAAGCCAAACCTTCCACAAAATCAGAGGGCAGAGGCTATCAAGCAAATTTCTCTGCTTGCTCAGATCAAAGCAATAGAAAAAGTTCCACAACAAGAACAAGGTCAGGGGTTTTATTCAAGACTGTTTCTTGTTCCAAGAAAAGAAACTCAATGGAGACCAATACTGGACTTGTCCGCTCTAAACACTTTTCTCATAGTACCAAAGTTCAAAATGCTGACTTTACAGCAACTCCTTCCCATGCTGGGCAAGGGGTCTTGGCTGATTACTCTGGAGCTCAAGGAGGCATACCTGCATGTCCCTATCAGACACAGCTGCAGGCAGGGCCAGAGCATTATCAATTCTTGGCATTGCCATTTGGCTTACCTACTGCGCCCAGAGTATTCACGAAATGCCTGGCATCAGTAATTGCTCATTGCAGGCTCCAGGGGATTCAAATCTACCCGTACCTGGACGATTGCCTCATACAAGCGGACAACAAACTAACCTCGACAAAAAACTTGAATTATGTCATGCACTTGCTACAGGCTCTGGGATACACAGTCAACTTTCAAAAGTCAAGACTTCAGCCATCCCAGCAAATAACCTTCTTAGGAGCCAAACTAGACACAGCCTCTCAAATGGCTTACCTGACAGAAGACCAGCAAAAGAAGTTAACTCATTACTTCAAAAGTTTAGCAAAGCTCACCCAGATGACTACAAGGAGTTTCCTACAGGCCCTGGGTTACATGGCATCCTGCATTCTCTTGGTCCCACTAGCAAGACTACACATGAGAAAGCTTCAGTGGTACTTAAAAAGCTTATGGTCTCAACACAGCAACAACCTAGAAGCAATTATTCCACTCATTCCATGTCTACAAAAGGAATTTCTATGGTGGGCCACAGTAAGCCAGTTAAACACAGGCATGTCGTTCAAAAAACCTCAGATAACACAGACAATGACCACAGACGCCTCAGACCTTGGATGGGGGGCGCACATGGAGGGCAGATGTATTCAAGGGCAATGGTCCCCAAAGGAAACACATCTGCATATCAACCAAAAAGAAATGCTAGCAGTAATGCATGCCATCGAGGCCTTTGGACAACAACTTCAACAAGGCCACCTACTAATACAAACAGACAACACCACTGTGATGTGGTACATAAACAAGCAGGGGGGGCACTCATTCTTACCTCCTTTGCAGACTGACAATGAATCTTTGGGAAAAATCACTGGGTCTAAACATACAGCTACAACCCCAGTTTGCTCCAGGCAAAGACAATGTTCTGGCGGACAGTCTAAGCAGAAATTTCCTAGACCCCTACGAATGGAGGCTACATCCAGACATCTTTATACGACTCACCTCGACATGGGGCAGGCCGGACGTGGACCTATTTGCCTCCCACCTCAATCATCACTTAAAAAAGTTCTGCTCAAGGACATATCATCCACAAGCATGGAAAGTAGATGCCCTCTCATTCAACTGGAGCTCCCTAATAATTTATGCATTTCCACCCCTGCCACTGATGACCACAGTGTTATTAAAGATCAAGGCAGAGCGACGGAAGGGATCCTAATAGCTCCAGACTGGCCAAGACAACACTGGTACCCACTACTACGGAGCATATGTCGCAACAAAACGTGGGCCATTCCACAATGGCCCCAACTTTTGACTCAACACAACTTCAGGACTGTTCATCCCAGCATACAGACTCTACAGTTAACAGCTTGGGAAATCCCATAAATAACCTCAATTTACCTCTCTCCAAGGAAGTTCAGCGGATACTAACAGAAGCCCGCAGACCATCCACCAGAAAGGCTTACTCAGCCAAATGGAAAAGATTCAGCATTTGGAATACCAACAAGGGTCATGATGCATCACTTTTGAGCATCCCTCTCATTTTGGAATACTTGGCAGATATGTTACATAACGGACTCTCATACTCTTCCATAAAAATACATGCTTCAGCTATCTCAGGTAGATACAACACTGACCCACCTGTGTTTTCACATCCTTTGCTAAGGCAATTTCTTAGAGGAATCAAGAATATAAAGCCCCCAAGAAAGGCACCAGTACCAGCTTGGGACCTCAATTTTGTCCTAGAAAAATTGACTTTACCTCCCTTCGAGCCAGCAGCTTCTGTGGAGTTACAATTTCTTTCCTGGAAGACAGCTTTCCTGCTGGCCATAACCTCAGCAAGAAGGGTTTCGGAATTACAGGCCTTAATGGCAATACCACCGTTCATAACTTTTCACAGAGACAAGGTCTCCCTACGAACCAACCCTACTTTTCTGCCAAAAGTGGTATCTAGGGTTTCTTTAAATCAAGCAATTCACCTGCCTACTTTCTTTCCCAATCCTGAGAACAAAGGGGAAAGACTGTTACATACCTTGGACGTACACAGACAACTTCTCTACTACCTAGACAGAACCAAGACCAGTAGGAAGTCTGATCAGCTTTTTGTAGCTTACGCCCCTGGAATACAAGGAAAAGCAATTTCCAAACATCCAATTTCAAAATGGATTGGACATTGCATCAGATTCTGTTATTCCTTCCATGGAAAGAGTGTGCCAGCCAATGTCAGACCACACTCCAGAGCTACAGCCACCTCTACAGCTTTTTTAAGAGGGGTGCCTATAAAAGACATTCTAGAAGCTGCTACATGGAGCTCCGTGCATACATTTTCCAAACACTACAACCTCCCTTTATATTCCAGATCCAGAGCAGGCTTTGCTTCGGCAGTCCTGCAGGGATTGATAGCTACACCATCCTTTTCCTAGAGCATACTACCTCCCCCAGCTAAGCTATGGTATTCAACCCATATGTTATGACTGCAGTTGCATTCTTGAAGGACATAGTACAGTTTTGTACCTACCATAAATGTAGATGTCCGATAGATATGCAACTGCAGTCGGGTTTTCCCTCCTTCCTTCCCCTCTATGCCTTGGGTCCACTCCTATCCCTATTATCCTTAGCTGGGGATATCTGTTATGGTGTATCTGTTTATTGCTTATTTATTGTCTGGAAACCTATTTTTGTCTTCCAATTTGATTACAGCCTTCATTGGAGAGCACCTGGCATCTGGGGCAAGAAACACTGAAGAAGATGGCGTCGGCTGATGCTTATGTACTCCAGCCGCTCTGACGTCGGAGAGGAATGCGACATCAGCGCCGGACCCAGACTTTGGAATCCGGCCGACGGAGGGCTGCCTGAGGCAGGACAACCCATATGTTATGACTGCAGTTGCATATCTATCGGACATCTACATTTATGGTAGGTACAAAACTGTACTATATGGATGTCAAAGTTCAAATTATCAATGGTGATTCCCAATAGTTTGGTAGATGTGTTGGGTGATTTAATGGTGCCATTAGTGGAAATCAAGTGGGGAGGACTTGTGGGTCGGATTAAAGAGTAGGAGTTTAGTTTTTTTTAGGGTTCAAAAGAAGACAACGTTGTGTAAACCATTGTTCAACTGTGTTAAATACTTTCTGGGTAAGAGAGAGAAGTTCAGATGTGGATTTGGCTGAGCATATAAGTGTTGAGTCAGCATATTGTATGCATGTGGCTTGGGGGATGGCTAGATGAGGGTCATAAATAAATGTTGAGAAGAGGAGTGGTCCTAGTATGGACTCTTGAGGGACACCAAGGGTAACTGGTTGGAGGGTAGAAAGTCTTATGCCAAATAACTGCCTGTTGTCTTTTATCTAGGTAGGATTGGAACCATTTTTTAGAAGGTGCATTAAATGATAGTGTTTCTAGTATGTTGAGGATAATCTGATGATTGACCATGTCAAATGCTTTAGACAGGTCAATGAATAGTGCTGAAGAAAGGTTATTAAGGTTACGATTTTTGTTAATGTAATCTGTGAAGGAAAGGAGGGCAGTGGTAGTGCTTTGTGAAGGTCTGAAACCATGTTGACAGCTAGAAAGTTATTTTGGGTTAAGTGGTCAAGTAATTGCCTATTGGATACATTTCACCATGATCTTTGCTAGGGGGGAGAGAAGGGCAATAGGACGGTAGTTGGAGAGCTCATTTGAGTTTCCACCTTTGTGGAGGGGGATAATATGAGAGTTTCCATAGGTTATGTGACCTTCGGTAATTGTCCTATTGACCAGAATGGAAACAGGATAAGCTATTGCTTTGGCTGATAGCTGTAGAAAATCAGCAGGTAGTTGATCTGCTGAGGTAGAGCATGGTTTTAGTTTTTGTATGAGGGTTTGAATGTATGTAGTTGGGACAGGTTGCAACTGAAAAGGAGAGGGTGAGGTAGAGTTATAGGTGGGTAGAGTGAAGCTATTAGGTAATAGCTGACTAGCTAGTGTTTGGATATTATTAGTAAAGAAGTTATTGAATGTATTGGCTGTATTTATGGGATTAGTATGGTCAGTGAGGGTTAGGTGTGGTGGATTGACCTGGGTGGAGTAGTTGGTTAATTCTAGTCCAGAATTTTTGAGGGTTGTTTTGATTAGTTTGTTGGAATTGTAGGTAGTAATTTCTTTTATCAGAGAGTATAGCTTTCTCTACTTCCTAGCCAATATTTTTCAACAAGGAGCAACCTTTTCTGCTATCAAAGTTCAGTTAGCTGCCATCTCTCATTTTCATGTGGGTGAGGATTCTGCCTCTCTGGCCTCTCCGGCCTCTCCAAGACTGTGTAAAGCCTTTATTAAAGGTACTTTCCTATTAAGCTCCCCGGTCAAGGATCTTGATGTCCTTCATGGATGCATCTGCAGTCATAACAAGTGGGTTGTCCTGTCGTCAGGCAGCCCTGCAGTCTGCCGGATTCCAAAGTCCGGGTCCGGCTTCGGCTGATGTCGCACTCCACCCGACGTCATCTCTGTTGGTCTTCGGGTATAAAAGCATCAGCCGACGCCATTTTCCTCAGTCTTTCTTGCCGCGTGGCGCCCGAAGCAGAAGCTGTTCGCAAGTGCCGGTCGGTCGGATCCAGAGATTACTTCTACCGAATACTACTTCGAAGACTTCTAAAGCTAAGTACCCCGTTGGGGACTCTTTCTTGCCTCAGCCGATGTCAGAAAAAGTTAACAATTGTTTAACCTGTGGGAAACAAATACCTCATAAAGATTTCCACTCTTACTGTCTGCCTTGTTTAGGCCCAGCCCACGACGTAGCAGCCTGTTCGGCCTGTGCCTCTTTCAACCGACAACGCTTAGGCGTCGGTCAGAGTTTGCAGAACAGTTTTTCGGTTCTGATTTTGCGTACATTATGCCGCCGGATCCTCCGACTACCCCAAAAGCAAAGATAAAGACCGACACTCGCGGTCCGCGGTTTCGGCGAAACCACGGTAAAGCAAACATGAGTGTCTCGGTTTCTGCTGAAACCGAAAACTGATCAAAGTACAGCTGAACCTATTCTTACAACTGAGGCCCCTGCTACAACTCTTGAATCGACCTCAGAAATTTTACCCACTACGGTGGTTGACTTATCAGACACCATTCCCTTGGATGTCTCTACCCCAGCACGTGGTGCTGCTAGGCCTCCTGCTGCCATGTCCATTAAGGCCTTCGCCAGGGCTAAAGCAGCCAAGACTTCTAAAACAGTGCCTGTTAAATCCCCCACATCCAGGCCCTCTTCTAGTTCTCAAATGCTTTCTTTGGCAGAAGATTTAATTTCTTTAATTAGAGGATCTCAATCTCACCCAGACAGGGCCTCTCAGCCCCAGAGAAGAGACCTAGGGCAGAGCCCCTGAGCCAGTGTCTTCTGATGATTCTGCTGATGAATCAGACATAACTGACCAGCCTGAGGCTCCCTTCTCCAATTTTGAAGATTCTGATGCTGAAGAATCCATTCCAGCTGCTTCCCCACCAGAAGAATTCTCCTTTGGGGAAACCTTGCATGCCATGCGAGAACAGTTCCAATGGCAGCAACAGGATTTTCAGACTCCAGAAAAGACTTAGGACCTTTCTGCACCTCCCACAGCACAGGCCCTTAGCTATACCTCCTGTTCTCTCTGTGGTGGATGATGCTTTCAATGATGTTTGCTCCGCTCCAGATTCGTTACCCCAGCCCCTGCCAAACCAGACAGATTTTACAGGGTGCCAGATACTCATCACCACCTTTACAAGGCCCCACTTGCAGACCCAGAAACTATATCCCAGGGTCCCTAGGCAGTAGCCGCGACCACAGCTATAAACCCTATTCCTTCTGAAAGGGAAGCAAGGTCATTAGACAGATGGGGTAAAAGGTCTACACCTCAGCTACTCTCTCAGCTAGAGCTTTAAACTGTCAGTTTCACATGATACAATACCAAGAGTTTATGCTTGATCAGTTAACTCAAAAACTAACCACTGATGAATCTCTTGATAAGAAATATGTATTAGAGATGGTAAATAACATACAACAGGTTAGCAACCATTCCTTAAAATGTGGCTATGATGCACTGGAGGCTTCATTTAGATCAGCCATGACAGGCACAGTGATAAGAAGGCATGCATGGCTAAAAGAACAAGCTTTACCGGATCATGTTAAAGCTAAGTTGCTAGATGCTCCTATGGACAAGACAAGTTTGTTTGGTACACCTGCCCAGCAGGTTATGAAGAAAATGGAAGAAAAGGCAAAATCTGTTCAAACTGTTAAAGATTTCTTACAGGTTCAACCCCCAAGGTTTAGCAGGAACTGGCCTGCCAAAAATTGGTCCTTTCCTGACTCCACAAAATTTCAAAGGGGCAGAATAGACGCACCAGAGGCAGAAACCAATCCAGAGGAGGTGCCTACAGAGGACGACAGTGGCAAGGTAACAACAGAGGCACAGACACAGCCACTGCCACTACATCAGCACAACCACAGTGACTTAATCCTAAATCCGCCTACCAGGGAACAAATAGCAGCTCCTCTAGGCGGAAAGTTAACCTTATTTTCAAAGAACTGGCACTACATAACAAAAGACAAGTGGATTTTACAAACCATAGATCAAGGTTACCGGTTTCACTTCCACACTTTACCAGTCAAAAGAGGAATGCCAAACCTACCTCCAAATCAAAAACAGAGGCTCTCGCCAGATAATGGAGTTAGCAAACATGAGAGCTGTAGAAAGAGTGCCAACAGCAGAACAAGGAAAGGGTTCTACTCCAGACTATTCCTAGTTCCAAGAAAGGAAAAAGTTGGAGACCAATTCTCGACCTGTCCACCTTAAATACATACATCATTGTCCCAAAATTCAAAATGCTGACCCTACAGCAACTTCTTCCCATGCTGGGCAAGGAGTCTTGGCTGGTAACTCTAGATCTCAAGGAGGCATACCTGCACGTCCCCATTCGACCAATCTGCAGAAGATACCTCAGATTTCTTGCAGGATCAGAGCACTATCAATTCTCAGCATTGCCCTTTGGCTTATCTACTGCGCCCAGAGTATTCACAAAATGCCTGGCATCAGTAATCGCCCATTGCAGATTTCAGGGAATTCAAATTTACCCATACCTGGACGACTGCCTGCTACAAGGGGACAACAAAAGCAAGCTGACAACAGATTTACAAAGGGTCATTTACTTGCTACAAGGACTGGGATACACAGTCAATTTACAAAAGTCAAGGCTGATACCATCCCAAACAAGGACGTTCTTGGGCGCAGAATTGGACACAGTACAACAAATGGCATTCCTGACTACAGAAAAACAAAAAGAACTTCCTCTTTACTTCTTGGCACTAACAAAACTGAACAAGTTAACAGCAAGAAAAGTTCTGCAGGCCTTGGGCTTCATGGCATCATGCATAATCTTGGTCCCATTTGCCAGACTACATATGAGGAAACTACAGTGGTACCTAAAGAATTTATGGTCCCAACACAGACACAGTCTAGAAACAGAAATCCCACTAATTCCATGCTTAAAACAGGAGTTCCTATGGTGGGCTCAGGCATGCCAGTCAAACCCAGGCCTACCCTTTCGCAGATGTCAACCAAGCCAGACCATCACAACAGACGCTTCAGACCTAGGATGCGGGGCCCACATGCTGGACAAATGCGTGCAAGGATTGTGGACACAGGATCAACTTCGCCTGCACATCAATCTAAAAGAAATGCTGGCAGTAAAACTGGCAATCCAACAGTTCAAACCATTTCTCAAAGAGGGCCAGTTGATGATAAGGACAGACAACACCACAGTCATGTGGTACATCAACAAACAGGGAGGCACTCATTCATACCCCTATGCAGAATGACCTTGGAGCTGTGGACCCTGGCACTCAGCTACAACATTCAGTTACAGGCAATATTTGTACCGGGAAAGACAATACTCTAGCAGACATATTAAGCAGAACCACCGGATGCCCACGAATGGAAACTGCACCGGACATCTTCAAGACCATCTCAAAGAAATGGGAATGCCACAGATAGACCTATTCGCATCACCTCTCAATCACCAGCTCAAAAAATTCTGCACAAGGACATTCCACCCACTAGCATGGAAAGTAGACTCACTCTCCTTCAACTGGAAAGGCCTAACAGCATATGCATTCCCACCTCTTCCTTTGATAAACAAGGTACTACTAAAAATCAAGGAAGAACGTCCAAGGATAATCCTGATAGCTCCAAACTGGCCAAGACAGCACTGGTACCCACTACTGAAGAGCATGTCTCGGAACAAAATGTGGCCAATACCTCTGATGCCTTTGATGTTAACTCAGAACAACTACAGCATCATACATCCAAACCTAAAAACGCTGCAACTGACTGCATGGAACATCACATAACAGCAGCTAATCCAGAACTTTCCCAAAGAGTTGAAGACATTATTCTTGAAGCACGCAGACCTTCAACAAGAAGGAACTATGCTGGAAAATGGAAAAGGTTTGTCATTTGGAGTACGGAAAGAGGAAAAGATGTGTCAAACATAGATATGCCTAACATTCTGGAGTATCTGGCCGAACTTCTTCATTCAGGCCTGTCCTACTCCTCCATCAAGATACATGCATCAGCTATTTCAGCAGAATACAGCTTTGATCCACCTGTTTTTCACCCTTTGCTCAGGCAGTTCCTCAGAGGAATCAAGAATGTAAAACCTCCAAGGAAACCACCATTACCAGCTTGGGATTTAAACTTTGTGCTAGAAAAGTTGACACTAACACCCTTTGAACCAGCAGCAACAGCAGACCTACAACACCTGTCATGGAAAACTGCTTTCCTACTGGCAATAACTTCAGCAAGGAGGGTTTCAGAACTACAGGCCTTAATGGCAGTGCAACCCTTCCTAATCTTCCACCAAGATAGTGTCCATGAGGACTAATCCTACATTTATGCCCAAGGTGGTATCCAGAGTGTCTTTGAACCAGGCAATCCACCTACCTACCTTCTTTCCCAACCCACAAAACAGAGGGAAAGAATACTGCATACCTTGGATGTACATAGACAGCTACGCTACTACTTGGACAGAACAAAAACAGCAGAAAGACTGACCAACTTTTTGTAGCCTATGCAACAGGAAGGGAAGGAAAAGCTATTTCCAAACAGACAATCTCCAAATGGATAGGAAACTGCATACGATACTGTTACTCCTTCCATGGAAAACCAATTCCACAGAACATAAGACCTCATTCTACAAGGGCAACAGCCACTACCACAGCCTTCTTACGAGGAGTGGCAACCAAAGACATTATTGAGGTGGCTACTTGGACCTCCGTGCATACATTTGCCAAGCATTATAATTTGCCTCTATATTCCAGATCCCGAGCAGGGTTTGCCACTGCTGTACTGCAAGGGATCCTAAACACACCATAATCTACTTTTATCCTCCTCCCCTTGTTGGCTATGGTATTCTACCCACTTGTTATGACTGCAGATGCATCCATGAAGGACATAGTACAGTTTTGTACCTACCATAAATGTAGATGTCCGAACTGGATAGCATCTGCAGTCAGGATTACCCTCCCTCCTTCCCCTCTGTGGTACTCCTAGGGTGTTTACCCTCCTAATAGCTAGCTGTTGGGGGGAGTCTTTTATGGTGTATTTGTTTGTATATATATGTACATATATGCTTATTGTTGTGTTTACCTCTATCTATTTGGAAACATTGGCATCTATCCAAATTTTAGCCTGCAAGAGGGCTACTGGCATCTGGGGCAAGAAACACTGAGGAAAATGGCGTCGGCTGATGCTTTTATACCCGAAGACCAACAGAGATGACGTCGGGTGGAGTGCGACATCAGCCGAAGCCGGACCCGGACTTTGGAATCCGGCCGACTGCAGGGCTGCCTGACGACAGGACAACCCACTTGTTATGACTGCAGATGCTATCCAGTTCGGACATCTACATTTATGGTAGGTACAAAACTGTACTTTCTCCCATGGTATCTTACTATAGTTCTTCAAGCTTTGGTCGCTCTGCCATTTGAACCTGCTGCAACTACAGATCTTAACTTTTTGTCTTGGAAAACAGCATTTCTAGTCACTATCACCTCTGCTAAAAGGGTTTCAGAACTGCAAGGTTTGTCTATTAAAGTTCCATGTTTGATTTTCCATAAGGATAGGGTTTCCCTTCGGACCAATCCATCCTTTCTTCCCAAGGTTGCATCACAAGTTAACATTCAGACCATTAACTTACCTGTTTTCTTTACAAATTTTGCTAACAAAATGGAATACAGACTCCACTTTTTGGATGTTCATAGACATTTACGATTGTATTTACACGTGACTAAACCCTTTCGTAAATCTGTTCAATTGTTTGTGTCCTTCTCTAAACCCTTTTTGAGTTAAACTATCTCCAATGTCACTATTGCTAGGTGGATTTCCATGTGCATCCTTCAGGTCTATAAGGATAAAGGTTTGTCTCCTTTGGATCAGGTGAAAGCTCATTCCACTAGGTCAATGGCTACTTCTGTGGCCTTTTGGTTTAGAGTCTCATTGGATATTTGTTGAGCAGCTACTTGGTCCTCATCTCATACCTTTATCTCTCACTACAAATTGTATTTGACTTCTAGATGGAGAGCATCCTTTGGTTCCGTGGTGCTCTGGAATATCCTTGCATGAGGGGCCACCTAGGAGTTTAGTAGCTGGAGACTGTCCAACAGGTTGAAGACCAAATGAAGTAAACTACTTCAGATAAAGAAGTTATGTACTCAACATAAAGTTCTATCGGAGTATTTTTACTTTGTCTTCAACTGTCCCTCCCACCTTCCCCCCCTGGCCTTATATGGACAGCCTGTTTGGCTGCAGTTTTTAGGTCATAAGGTATTCTTTCAGGTAGAGTTCTCAGTATAAGCAGCCGCAAACTCGATCTGGGGGTTGGAAGGTAGTGCAGGTCTATTATTGGTAAGGGGAGGAGCTTGGACCAGATGCTAGTGAATTTGCTCGCTCTGATCCGATATGGATCCGGTACTCACAGGTTGAAGACAAATGAAGTAGAACTACTCAAATGGAACGTTATGGTGAGTACATAACTTCTTTTTCTGGTTGTTTGAGAGTCACTATTAAAAATAGGCCTGGCTAATACTGTATCCTATGATGGTGCGACTTGTTTTCAGGTTGGCGGGAGAGAGAATTTATTCCCATCTTCCTTTTTAAAAACTCTAAAAATGTAAGGTATGTTTCTGCGGGGGGAGGACTAAGTGCAGTACATGAAAATTGTACTGTATTTCTTCTATTTTTTTTTTTTGCCAGTTGCTTGAGTTCTGCTTAACTGAGAATTTTACTGTAAAGTGCATTTGTATAGACTTTCCCTAAATTCTTATGTACATCTGATATCCAGGTCAGCTCTCTCTTTCCAGGGAAGTCCTTGAAAATAAAATAAGTCTGTTGCAAGTTGGGTGGGTTCCTGCTACCGTTGTGCTTCAGTCCCATTTGTCATTCTGGCTATTTTTAATTCCATACTCTACATTTCCTTACTCTTATTGTTACATGAGGTTGTTTTGTTTTTGTGACCTCTGAATAAGGCTTTTGGCTCATTGCATTTTGTTTGGTGAACATGCTGAAGGGAATCTTTACTTAACTGTATTTTATTTTTCAATTAAGAAATTGAACTGCTTTATTTTTTTATCAGAAAATTAGGCACTGTTTTTTTTTATTAGCTTACCCAGATGGACCCAGTGTTGTATTTATTACAAGTGTACTCTTGTGGGATTTCTAAATATTAGCTTATTCATTTTGATTGCCTCTGAAAATTAATTTATCCATCACTATTGTCTCTTTCTCTTTAGAGCTGTTTTGAAGTTAAATGGTTATCAGCTGGAAAACCATGCTCTGCGGGTCTCCTACATTCCTGATGATCAGTCTGTGCAGGGTACCGACAACGGCAGGCGAGGAGGTTTTGGGGCTCGAGGTGCACCTCGGCAGGGTTCCCCTGGAGCTGGACCAGTATCCCCTTTGAAGTCACAGCATGCAGATATCCCACTGAGACTCCTGGTACCAACACAGTATGTAGGGGCTATCATTGGCAAAGAAGGAGCCACCATTCGTAACATTACTAAGCAGACTCAGTCCAAGTAAGCATAAATGGCCTGTATGCAGCCCAGCATTTTACTGTTCATTTGCTACTGACTGGTGATTCATGTTTTTAGTCATGGGACAACTATAAGTGTAGATTGAATTTTAGTGGTACAGTATTGCTGTGTTAACAACATCATTATACAACACGAAAAGGGAGGCAAGTTGCAGTACTGTGACTAAAGCAGTGTGATGTAAAGGACTTGCTGTGTAGCCTTTCTGTTGGCGGAGGTAATAAGCTTTCTGTTCAAAAAGTAACATCATTACTTTGCTATACATATCATCCATACATAACAGCAAGATCATTGGGACCTTTGAAGATTGCTGTCTGGTTTGTTTCATAGAATGCACAAGGTGTTTGTATTTCACATAGTGGCTACTGACTTGCTGATAGTGTTGGCATCAACACTTAGAGGATAGTGGGGCTTTAGTGTATAGCTTAAGTGTTTGAGTAGGGGTGGGTCATTGAAAATGCAAGACCTGCTTGAATATGTAATTGTAGCCCACCTCCAGAAAAGAGAATTACTTCACACACAACAGAAATGCTTGTGTAGATAAGACTGTGATGAGTTTTCTTTCACATAAATATTTAAAGGAAGTGAAGGAAAGGATCCAGTGTTGTGTATTTTTGTCCATTTTAAACTTGTGGGTTGTCCGATCGAACTTCGAAGTTTCATCCGTTCCAGAACACTCGCTACCTCCTACCCACAATTTCCTAGGCCCTGCCTTAGATTGCCTGATGTCATTGGCCCTGCCTTAGATTGCCTGATGTCATTTGCCACTCAAGACTTTACTTCCAGAAGCAGTTGGTTGTATCTTTGATTTTTTTATTGCTGCTACTGATGTTAATCGTGCATACAGCTGCAGTCATAACAGATGGGTTCTCCTGCCGTCAGGCGGGTCCTCG
Source organism: Protopterus annectens (assembly GCF_019279795.1). NCBI lineage: Eukaryota > Metazoa > Chordata > Ceratodontiformes > Protopteridae > Protopterus > Protopterus annectens. The sequence goes on from NC_056747.1 coordinate 1,365,940,621, forward strand.
GTTGGCCGAATTCCAAAGTCTAGGTCCAGCGTCGGATGTCGTCGCTTCTTCCCTGACGTCAGTGCGACAGGGGTATAAAAGAACCAGCCAACGCCATTTTCTTCAGTCTTTCTTGCCGCGCGGTGCCCGAAGCAGAAGCAGTTCGCAAGTGCCGGTCGGCCAGCTCCTGAAATTACGAAAATTTTGCAACCGAAGTCTTCTTGAAAGCTAAGTATCCCATTGGGGAAACTTTTCTTGCCTCAGACTGATGTCAGACAAAGTTAATAATTGTATTTCATGTGGGAAGCAAATACCGCATAAGGATTTTCATTCCCTCTGTATTTCTTGTTTAGGCCCAGACCACGATGTCTCAGTCTGTCGTTTTTGTGCTACATTCAACAAACGCACCATTAAGCGTCGGGCGGAGTTCACCCAGCATTATTTTGGCAAAAAATTTAACTATATTATGTCGTCTGATACTCCGACTCCAGTTTTGTCTAAAAAGTGCAAAGATAGGGACCGACACATGAGGGCCGCGGCCTCTACCGACACCACGCCAAAGCCGACTACAGGTGGTCCGGTTCTCAGCGAGGCGCCTACGCAGCCCCTGACTACCGACGACACTTCTTTGGCGGTGTCTTCTGTGCCTGAGATTGCAGGCACCTCGGCCCACACCCAGACTACAGATCTTGGTGGTGAATCTCAAAATGTAGACAGGTTCTGCCTCCTCTCAAGGTGTCTTCAGACCTTCCTCTTCTTTTTCCATCAAGGCTTTCACTAAGTCTAAAGCAGCCATGCATTCTAAGAAACAAGCTACACAGGGCCCATCTCCAGGCCCCATGCCTAAAAAACAGATGCTTAAAATGGCTGAGGATTTAATTACTCTTATCAGGGGTTCTCAACCCCCCCGGACAAAAGGCCCAGAGTGGAGGAAGAATCCCCTGCCTCTGATCAGGCCTCCATTATATCAGAGCACTCTGAACAGGAACATTCTTACTCCCCTTTTGAAGATTCTGATGCAGAGGAGTCCATTCCCTCTGTATCCCCCCCAGAGGATTACTCATTTGGGGAAACCTTGCATACCTTAAGGGAACAATTCCACTGGGAAGGCCAAGAGTACTCAGATTCCAAGAAAAGGCGTAGGGATTTTCTTTTGCTACCTCAGCACAGGCCTCTGGCTATACCTCCTGTCTTGGACATACTAGATGTGTACTCGGAGGCCTGCCTTAACCCGGATTCTTTACCTCCAGCCCCAGTCAAGACTGACGGGTACTACAGAGTTCCTGACTCACACCAATTTCTATACAAAAGCCATGCGGCTGACCCAGAAACTATCTCACGGGGCCCCAAGGGAATTAAGGCCTCCACTGCTAAAAATCCATTACCTTCCGAGAGAGATTCCAGATCCTTAGAAAGGTGGGGGAAAAAGGTATATACCTCTGCCACCTTAACCATGAGGGCATTAAACTGCCAATTCCATATGCTAAAGTACAAACAGTTTCTGTTATCACAATTGAGAAGTAAAATGTCACAACCTGAACAACCAGACTTGAAGGAGTTGCAGGATTTGATGCATAGTGCAGAACAAGTGGGTAAACCTACCTTGCAATGTGGTTTTGATGCTAGAGGCCTCATGTAGAGCTGCTGTTACAGGATCAGTCATACGTAGACATGCCTGGCTCAAGGAACAAACCTTACCAGATCATGTCAAAGCTAAATTACTAGATGCCCCTCTACAAAAGGATGTATTTGGTGCTAATGCTGAGGAGGTATTAAAGAAAATGGAGGAAAAGGCTAAATCAATGCAAACGGTGAAAGATTTGTTACAGGTACAACCCCCACGTTTCAGTAGAAATTGGCCTTCCAAAAATTGGTTCTTTCCAGCCACAGACAGACCCCAAAGAGGTAGATACAGGCGCCCGAGGGGCAGAGGGCAATCCCAAGGATCGTTTAGAGGCAGACAATGGCAAGCTCCTACACAGAGGTGGTGAGGATAGTTCGCAGCCATTCAGAAAGCAAGCCCAATGACTTTCCCCTTTGCATGTCAAGCAAGGCTCAAATGGCAGCACCCTTAGGCGGAAAACTGACATTTTCAAAAAACTGGCATATTGTCACAAGACAAATGGATCCTGGACATTATAAACAGAGGCTACAGATTCCATTTTCACACCCTTCCAAAAATTAGAGGCATGCCAAACCTGCCACACAATCAAAGGGCAGAGGCACAAAGACAAATTTCAGATCTCATGGACATGAAAGCTATTCAAGAGGTACCTACTCATGAACAAGGTCAAGGTTTTTATTCCAGACTATTCCTGGTACCAAGGAAGGGAAAAGATTAGAGACCTAATTTGGACCTATCCATCCTAAACGCATTTTTACTTGTACCAAAATTCAAGATGCTCACTTTACAGCAGCTTCTTCCCATGCTGGGCAAGGAGTCTTGACTTGGTAACATTGGACCTCAAGGAGGCATACCTGCGTGTCCCAATCAGACAAAATTGCAGAAGATACCTCAGATTTCTTGCAGGTTCAACCCATTATCAATTCTCTGTACTGCCCTTTGGCTTATCTACTGCACCCAGAGTATTCACGAAATGCCTGGCATCAGTAATTGCCTACTGCAGACTTCAAGGGATACAAATATACCCCTATTTGGACGACTGCCTGATCCAAGCGGACAGCAAGCACATACTTCTGAAACATCTGGCTTATGTAATAATGTTGTTGAATTCTCTGGGATACACAGTCAACAAAAAGAAATCAAGGCTAATACCCTCTCGGAAAATAATTTTCCTGGGTGCCAACTTGGACACAAACACCCAGATGGCCTACCTCACGCCAGAGAAGCAGGGGCAACTAACTCAATACTTGAGAACACTAGCAAATTGCACCAGGGCTGACTGCAAGGAAAATCCTGCAGGCTCTGGGATTCATGGCATCTTGCATCCTACTAATCCCATGTGCAAAGCTGCATATGAGGAAACGTCAATGGTACCTGAAAAACCTATGGTCTCAACACAGCCACAGTTTGGAAACAATAATACCACTAATTCCATGTCTTCAAAAGGAATTTCTGTGGTGGGCTCAAGCATGCCAAACACAGGTCTCCCATTCAGCAAGCCTCAAGCAAATCAAGTCATCACAACAGACGCCTCGGACTACGCCTGGGGGGCGCACACATGACAGATCGGTGCATTCAGGGCAAATGGTCCCAAAAAGAAAAGCACCTTCACATCAATCAAAAGGAAATGCTAGCAGTAATAAATGCTATTATAGCTTTCAAAGACCTTCTGCATCCAGGTCAACTATTGATAAGGACAGACAACACCACAGTAATGTGGTACATAAACCGGGAGGAACCCATTCATACCCCCTATGCAGGCTGGCCATGTCACTTTGGAACATGGCTCTGGACTTACAAATCTAACTTCAAGCACAGTACTTACCAGGCAAGGAAAACACGTTGGCAGACAACCTAAGCAGAAATATGACAGATCCACACGAATGGAAGTTGCATCCTCAAGTTTTTACAGAGATAATTCAAGCATAGGGAAGGCCAGACATAGATCTCTTTGCCTCCCACAAAAATCACCAATTGACAAAATTCTGCTCAAGGATTTTTCATCCAAAGGCCTGGAGAGTGGATGCTCTCTCTTTCAGTTGGACAACAATGACAGTTAATGCCTTCCCACCTCTTCCTCTGCTGCCCAAAGTTCTATTAAAAACAAGAGCAGACAGACCAAAGATGATTCTCATTGCTCCAGACTGGCCAAGACAACACTGGTACCCACTCCTGAGGAGCCTGACACATTCCTCACCATGGACCCTGCCTCTAATGCCTCTTCTTCTGACTCAGCACAGCTTCAAAACTCTTCACAGTCAGCTGAAAACACTCAATCTGGCTGCATGGAAGATTCCTTAACATCACAACAGACCCTACTCTCCAAGGAGGTGCAGGATGTCATTTTGGAGGCCAGAAGGCCATCTACTAGAAAAGCTTACTCCGCAAAATGGAAACTGTTTTGTGCCTGGAATGAGAAAAAGGGCCAGAATCCTGGAAAACTGATTTTACCTCAAATATTACAGTATCTAGCTGAGCTGCTAAGCAGTGGACTTTCATTCTCCTCCATCAAAATCCATGCCTCCGCCATGACTGCAGAATACAACACTTATCCACCTTTATTCTGTCACCCCCTCTTAAGACAGTTCCTTAGAGGGGCTAAGAATTTAAAACCCCCAAGGAAACAACCAGTACCTGTTTGGGATCTCAATTTCATTCTAGAAAAATTGAACTTGCCTCCTTTTGAGCCAGCTGCCTCAACAGATTTGCAATATTTGTCCTGGAAAACAGCTTTCCTTCTGGCTATTACCTCAGCTTGTAGGGTATCGGAACTACAAGCCCTCATGGCTGTGCAGCCTTTTATCATCTTCCATCAGGACAGAGTTTCCTTATGAACCAACCCGTCCTTTATGCCAAAAGTGGTATCCAGGGTAGCTTTGAATCAGGCTATACACTTACCTACCTTTTATCCTAATCCTCAAAACAAAGGGGAGAGATTACTACATTCCTTGGACATCCACAGACAACTGCGTTATTATTTGGACAGAACAAAGCCTTTCAGAAAATCAGAACAGCTCTGTGTCCTATGCTATAGGAGCTCAAGGGAAGCCAATTTCCAAACAGTCAATCTCAAAATGGATAGCCCACTGCATACGCTTTTGTTACTCTTTTCATGGCAAAACTGTACCTACAGGCATCAGATCTCACTCCACAAGGGCCACGGCTACCTCTGCAGCTTTCCTCAGAGGAGTTCCTACTAAAGATATTTTGGAAGCAGCCACTTGGAGTTCTGTGCATACCTTCTCCAAACACTACCACCTTCCATTATACTCCAAATCTAGAGCAGGCTTTGCCACTGCAGTCTTGCAGGGCATCCTGGCTCCTCCTAGTTCCACCTAGTGCCTACCACCCCTTTCTTAGCTTTGGGATTCTACCCATCTGTTATGACTGCAGCTGTATGCACGATGAACATAGTACAGTTTTGTACCTACCATAAATGTAGATGTTCGAGTGCTAATGCAGCTGCAGTCCAGGTTTCCCCTCCCTCTTTCCCCTCTTGGGACAGGCCTGTTGGCTAACACCTCCTCATACAACCTGATTGGGGTATTCATTTATGGTGTATTTGCTTGCACTACTGTATTTTGATTATATGGCATTGCTTTATTACACAAATTTATGTATTGCCTTCCTTCTGGGGGCACCTGACATCTGGGGCAAGAAAAACTGAAGAAAATGGCATCGGCTGGTTCTTTTATACCCCTGTCGCACTGACGTCAGGGAAGAAGCGACGACAACTGACGCCGGACCTAGACTTTGGAATTCGGCCGACCGAGGACCCGCCTGACGGCAGGAAAACCCATCTGTTATGACTGCAGCTGTATTAGCGCTCGAACATCTACATTTATGGTAGGTACAAAACTGTACTTTCTGCTGAGAGAGATTTCTTTCACTCTGTTACTGTTGGATCAGTGCAAATCTTAGAATAAGGCTAGTTTAATATAGTTTGTGTAGTTTAGTCAACTGAGTAAGCTAAGGCCTTGGGGGCCTTTTGTCATGTTTATTGAATTTGTTTAAAAGAGTTGGACATGTTTAGAAAATGTAGACCCTAGTATAGTAGATAAAATTACTCCTTTGTCCTTTGTGTATACTGTTTTCTTGTAGGGTTTTCATTATGTCAGAATCTGTTGGTTTCAAGAAGTGCTTGGAGCGTGGGCACAAACTTCTACCCAAGACCACACTCCAAATGTGTTTATTGTTTTAAGTGCTGCAAACCTCGATGTGGACTTAAAGATGTGCGCTAGAGCCTTTCAGACCAGAAGGGACAAACTTGTGTTAAAACGGCTCCTTCCAGCAAAGACGGGAGGCTTCCTCATCCTCTTCTTTGGCTTCCCCTTCCAAAATTGACAGATCTAAATCAGAGACAGGAAAAAGAAGGAATGCAAGGATAAGAGAGAAAAAGAAAGGAGCAAGTCTCCCTCTAAATCCACCAAAAAGCGATCACTGGAACAGATGCCCTCACCACATGGTGGCATCATCCAGTCTGTTGTCCAGAAGCTTAGCAGAGCCCGATGTCCTCATGAAGCCTTGCAGAGCCCGATGTTAGGATGATGAAGTTTGTAAGGAAGCAAATTCAGCTTGGGGTAATCCCCCCTTACTGTCCCCCTGGGAAGGTGCAGAATGCTAGCCACCTAAACCCTACCTTTACTGGAATCAGTACTGACTCTCCTTTAGTCTGGTGTTATTGGATCTGACTGGAGCACCTTTTTTTGGTGTTCTCTACTTGCCACTTTGCCAGCTGCTTTCCTCTGTTTCAGTCTCTCTCGACTGATGCCTTCGGATCAAGATGTGTTTGAGCCAAAACTTCAGTTCATAGTTCTGAGAATGTGAGTAGACACTGACATTCTTGGGGCTGTCTTTCCCACTCCGGGCTTTGGCTGTGGACAGCTTGGATCCCAGATTGGCTTCATGTCCTGGGGATATCAGTGGCAAGGGTTCCCTCTCTTTCTTAGTCTCATCAGTGCTTGTTGGCAGCTTCAGTCTTCGAGGCTTTTGGTAAATACCAAAGACAAGGGGTCTTCAGCCATTTTGGCTCCATCGAAATCACAGTTGCCGTCTTCTCTTCAACCTGTCAGACACAGCCAGTACCAAGGGCTTCCAAGAATGTCTGCTTTGTCAGTTCCCTGTCAGATTCTGAAGCCCCAGAAGGTGCCACCCAAAAATGGACTTGCAAACGCACTTGGACTTCTCACAAGAGTAATTTGCAGAAGATACTGACTTTTTTATAGGAAGGGTGGGGTTCCCCTCCCTCTCTCCCTCTCTGAAGATGTCACATATGGTGGTGATCTGGAATTAATGATGCAGAAAGGGGGCTTGGCCATAAGACTCATCATGGAATGAGTCAGAATTCTTGGAAGCTTTTAGTTCTGGGCCAACATCATCGTTGGTACCTCCCGTCGATCCACTTAACTTTATGGCTCAATGGGCATGGAAGGGTACTGATGTGTGGAGCACAGGAGTAAAATTTTGCCAGTAGATGCTGTGGTGGTGGCAACCATCAAGAAGGAATTATGAAAAGAAAGTTCCTCTAGTCATATCTTAGAGTGTATGGTGATAGATTCAGAAAGTGGACATGTGCGTCAGCAAATTTCGCCCTTAGATTGCTAAACTATTTCACTTATTTAACAAGCTTCCATAGAAACTTAATGAAAGACATCAAGTCACTCTTTAGGGGTATTGCCTGTGGATGATAAAAAACAGTGAACTTCAGTCTTTCTACCCTGCAATCCTCCTCAAATGTGGCTGTGTATTTACACTCTAATGCAGCTGACGGTACAGCCAGAGCAGTAGGCACCAGCATCACCATGAGCTGCCATGCCCGGTTGCGTCTTTGTGACTTTGCAGACATCTTTGTCTTCCTTCGTAAATGCCCCCTATGATGTTTCCACTTTGTTAGGACTGAAAGTTAGACACCATCAGGAGCCAACAAGATGGTAAGACTCTCTCTCTGCATTGGGAGTGTGCTTCTGCACCTTGCAAAGAACTTTATGTAGGAACCAAAAATTGGGGAGGATGATGTGGTTCAGTAAATCAGAGTGCGTAGCGCGACTCCTAGGGTGACGGACCTTTCCATGGCAGAGGGGGAGGCAATTGTAATGGATGACATCCAAGAGGCAGTGGGGGGACTGCATAAACAAGGCTTTTGCAGTCCACTTTCTGAGATTTTTTTCAGCAATCCTGAACAGTTGCCAGACTCTTGCACTTTGGAGGCAGTTGTGGGGTTATTTATCTCTGCTCCTTCAAGCCTGGCACAGACTTATTTCATATTCAAGGATGCTAAATAATGTCCAGAAGATGTTCAGTTCCCTTTTTCCTACCACCTCAAAAAGGTCCCTGATGTACCAGTCAGTGGGACTCGACAGCCATAGAAATTTCAAAGCTACTCGAAAAAAGAATCTTCCAGCTAGTCCCCCAAGATCAGTTAGAATATGGAGTCTATTCCAGGGTCTCTTTAGTACCAAAGAAAACCAGGGACCTCGGACCCATTTTGGCTCTGTCACCTAAACCAGTTTGAATTGGACAAATTTTTGGGATGGTCACAGTACAGTCCGTTTTACCTGTTCTGAGGAAGGATTTGATGTGCTCCATATATCTCCAGGATGGCTACTGTTGCATACATGTAGTCCAGGAGGTTTCTCCACTTCTGACTGGGTGCCAATTACTACCAATTCCAGGCATTGCCATTATTTGTTACCCTAGCCCCCAGGGTGTTCACCATGATCATGGCAGTGCTAACAGTGCACCTGTGCCTTTTGGGGATACATATCTTCCTGTGCTTCAAAGTTTGACTCCTCAATGCATCCACCAAGTATCTGCTGCGTCACCTGGACCAAGTATTCCAATTGCTTAGGTACTTAGGAATATCTGTAGATCTACCAAAATGTCAGCTAATTCCAACACAGAGTAATAGAGTTCATAGGATGCCACCTAGACACCAAATTATAAATCAGCTTTCCCATGTCTAGGGTTCTGTTACTTTGTCTAACAGCTTTTCATGTCCTGCATCACCCATCACCACCAGTGAAGTTAGTTTTGTGTCTTTTAGGTCTCTTGGTGTCCACAATCCCAATAGTCCCTTTAGCCTTGTACTATACAAGTACTGCAGTGGACTTCAGGGCAGTAGTCTCTATCTATTCACCCTTTACATTCGAAAATCCAGATTATGGCTTAATGGATAACATCAAATGAAGCGAACCCAGGGTTGCCCTTTCCAGGTGGAATTGACGGCTGCAGTAGTGACCACAGACTCCTCTTCTACTGTGGGGAGGCATTTCAGGGTACAAGGTCATCACAAGAGGCCAATCTTCTCATCAGTACCTTGGGGGTTGAGAGTGGTGGTTCTAGCATTTCAGGACCTCCTTCCCAAGGGTGAGAATTCCATACAAATGGACCTGTCAGTGGTGCAGTACATCAGCAAGGAAGGAAACTACTATTCTCGCCCTCTGTTAGGAGGCCATGTGAGCAATGGCGATGCCTTCACAGCGATTTCTGATTGCAGTACATATCTTGGGCTTATCCAGTGTAATTGCAGACAAGTTGAGTAGAACAATTCTGATGCTTCACGAGTGGATGTTCTTCGTATTTCACTGTTGCAGTCATCACATTTGGGTTATCTGCTTGCAGTAGCTCTGTCGGCCTGATTAACAAAGTCTTGGGTCCTGCGTCTGTTGCTCTTTGCTTCCGTGACGTCCGGTCGTCAGGGGTATAAAACATGCAGCCGACGCCATTACATCAGTCTTTCTTGCTGTTCGGCGCCCGAAGCAGAAGCAGTTCGCAGGTGCCGGTCATTTTCAAGTTTCAGAACAGACGTTTTCAACTAAAAGCCAAGTACCCCATTGGGGAAACCTTTTCTTGCTTTTAACCGATGTCAGTAAAAGTAAATAATTGCATTACTTGTGGAAAGCAAATACCTCATAAAGATTTCCATTCATACTGTATTCCTTGCCTAGGCACTGACCAAGACGTACCTCGCTGTCGCTTTTGTGCCTTATTTAAACCACGAACTATCCGTCTGTGTTTATGCTTTTAAATATTTTGGTGCTCAGTTCAGTTATCCCGATATGTCTTCCGTAAGCCATCTGACTACCGACATTCCGAAAAAAGGCAAAGACAGAGACAGGCCGCTGAGGTCCAAAGCTGCCAACAATGCTTCTCCTAAGCCAGTCGCCAGTTCACCGGTACTCAATGAGGCACTTTCGCAGCCCCTGATGCCCGCTACTTCAGATTCACAGGCCTCTACTGAGACCCATTCGCTGTCTGGTATGCTGCGAGATGCTTCAACTGTGGAACCTGAGGATATCTCTACCTTGGATGGGTCCGGAGCCACTGTGTAGGCACCAGCTTCTGAGGGTGTATTCAGGCCTACTGACTTGAGTATTAAACAGACGCCATCTTTTTCTTCAAGGCCTAAAACTCGAACCATGCCTAGAAAACTGATGCCCAGACCACATGGCCAGGCCTCTATGCCTAAAAAACAAATAAGAATGGCTGAAGACCTTATTACTTTAATCAGGGGAAGCCAAACTTCCCCCTCTAAGAGACCTAGGACTGAGTTTTCTTGTGATACTTCTGACCAGGATTCTGAATTTTCTTGTTTCCTCTGATGACCAGGATTTACCCTTATCTACCTATCAGGATTCTCATGCTGAGGATTCTATTTCCTCTGCATCCCCCCCCAGAGGACTTTTCTTTTGGTGAAACCTTGCATACCCTATGGGAGCATTTTTGTTGGGGAAAGTCAGGATCTCTCTTATTCTAAAAAGATGCTTAGGGATTTCTTACTCCTGCCCCAGCACAGGCCTTTAGCTATCCCTCCTGTACTAGACATTGTTGATGCCATTTCGGAATCTAGCTTAGCCCCTGACTCTCTACCTCCTGCTACAGGAAAACCTGATGGATATTACAGGGTCTGTGATTCACAAGTTCCTTTTTAAAAATCCTACTGTGGATCCTAAGAACATTTTACAGGGACCAAAGGGCATTAAAGCTAGTACTGCCAAAAATCCTACTCCCTCTGAAAGACTCCAGGACGCTAGACAGGTGGGGTAAGAAGGTATACACTTTTGCAACTTTGGCCATTAGGGCCTTAAACTGCCAGTTTCATATGTTAAAGTATCAGCAGCATATTATTGGATTGCGTAAACAGAAAATGATGATTCTCGATTGTGCTGAAAATAATGATTTACAGGATTTACTGCATTCAGCTGAATGAGTTTGAAAACATACTTTGCAATGTGGTTTTGATTCACGAGAGGCATCTTGAGGGCTGCTGTAACTGGGTCTGTACTTATCAGGCATGCTTGGCTTAAGGAGCAATCCTTGCCAGATCATGTTAAAGCAAAATTACTGGATGCTTCCTTAAATTTAGGACTGCCTGTTTGACAACAAGGCAGAAGAAGTTCTTAAAAAGATGGAGGAAAAAGCTAAATCTAGGCATACTGTTAAAGAATTCTTACAAGTACAACCTCCAAGGTTTAGTAGGCATTGGCCTTCCAAGAACTGGTCCTTTCCTGCCTCTTCCAGACCTTCAGTCCAAACCCAGATCCAGCAGAGCACCCAGGCTTCAGCCACAGACTACGCGCAGGACTAAGCAATGAGTGACCTCCTCTTCCAAGTTTGGGAGTAATAAAACTCCCCCCTATGGTAAACTGTCTGTCTCAATGATTTCTTTTTAAAACTTCCAAGCACGTCTCAACTGACGCCCCTTTGGGGAAAAGATTGCTCTGCATAGAAAGAACTGGGAACTCATTACCCAGGACAAATGGGTTTTAAATAGTGTCTCAAGGATACAGATTTCACTCGCACACTTTACCAGCACCAAGCGAGTGGCCATATCTATCCCCAAATCAGTGGGCAGAGGCCCAAAAGCAAGTACTTTCTCTCTTAAGCATAGGGGCTATTCATTTGGTACCAGAAGAGGAAAAAGGGCCAAGATTTTTACTCCAGACTTTTCCTGGTACCCAGAAAAGACAATTCATGGCATCCTATCCTGGACCTGTCTACTCTTAACACCTTTTTGGTTGATTCCAAAATTCAAGATGCTGGCTGGCAACACTAGATTTAAAGGAAGCATACTTGCACATCCCAATCAGGGAATCTTGCAGAAGATAACTACACTTCAGAGCAGGCTACAAGCACGATCAGTTCTTTGCAGTGCCCTTTGGCTTATCTTCTGCGCCCAGGGTATTCACAAAGTGCCTAGCTCCAGTCATTGCATTTTTCAGGCAAAGAAATATTCAGATATACCCATACCTGGACGATTGTCTAATTCAAGCAGAAAGCCAGGACATACTTTTTAATCATCTGGCCTTTGTACAAAGGTTGCTAACCTGTCTGGGGTACACCATAAACAAAAAGGAATCACCTAGTACCCTGTCAAGAAATTATATTCCTTGGAGCAAGCTTGAAAAGAAATTCCCAGATGGCTTTCCTCACGCCAGAGAAACACATTCATTTGACTACCTACTTCACAAGTGGCCACAAAAACCCTATTTGCAAGGCAAATACTACAAGCCCTGGGGTTCATGGCCTCCTGCATTCTTCTAATTCCATATGCAAGACTTTATATGAGGAAACTACAATGGTATCGACATTCTCAGGATCTAGAAGCAATGATTCCTATCATACCTTGCCTACGCCTAGAGTTCCTTTGGTGGGCAGAGGCCTGCCACCAAAACAAGGGACTGCCATTCACACTACCCCCTGCCACCCAAAGTCCAACAGACTCATCAGACTATGCATGGGGGGCACACCTGGCAGGGAAGTGCATTCAAGGCAAAAGGAACCCAAGTCAAATGCAGCTACATATCAATCAAAAAGAAATGTTAGCTGTACAGAATTCTCTGACAGTCTAAGGACCACATTCTTCCAGGACAATTAATGGTAAAGACTAACAACACCACTGTTATGTGGTACATAAACAAGCAGGGGGATACACAATCCTACCCCCTCTGCAGACTAGCCTTAGCATTATGGAACCCACACTAGTGGAAACTGGAACCAAGGATTTTCAACATGTTGACAAAGAAATGGGGGAGCCCCAGAAATAGACCTGTTTGCCTCCCCCCACAACTATCAATTGGACAAATTTTGCACAAGTACTCACCACAAACAAGCCTGGAAAGTGGATGTTTTTTCCTCCAGCTGGAAAAACATATCAGTTTATGCCTTTCCTCCTCTGCTTCTGCTCTCCAAAGTACTGCTAAAGATCAAACAAGACAAACCAAGGACGATTTTGATTGCACCAGACTGGCCACGCCCACACTGGTACCCCCTCTTGCACAGTGTCACCGTTGGCCCCATGGCACCTGCCTCAGACTCCTACCTTGCTGTCTCAGCAGGAGAACCAGATTCTGCACCCTCAGCTTCAAACACTGAACCTAGCAGCCTGGCTAATTATCTAATATCTCCTTTACCATCCCTCAGTAAATTAGTGATGGATATCGTCTTAGAGGCAAGGAGGCCTAGTACGAGGAAATCTTATGCTGAAAAATGGAAAAGTTTCTGTGCCTGGAACCAGTCTCAAGGGATGAGCACAGCAGTGCCCAATTTACCTAAGATTTTACAATACTTAACTGAGATGCTTCACAAGGGCCTGTCTTTCTGCTCCATCAAAATTCACACCTTGGCCATTTCATCTCATAACACAGAACCCACCCCTCTTCTCTCTTCCACTGCTCAAGCAGTTCTTCAGAGGGGCCAGAAATTTAAGACCACCCGGGAGAGCTCCAACCCCAGCCTGGGACCTTAACTTTGTATTGGAGAAACTCACTCTTTCTCCTTTTGAGGCAGCTCCTACTGCAGATTTAAAATTCCTTTCTTGGAAAACAATCACTTCAGCAAGAAGAGTATCTGAATTACATGCCCTCATGACAGTAGAGCCTTTCATCATCTTTCATGCGGACAGGGTGTCCCTCAGGACCAATCCCTCTTTCATGCCCAAGGTGGTATCCAGTGTGGCCCTTAATCAGTCCATTCATCTGCCAACCTTCTTTCCTAATCCACAGAACAAAGGGGAACAGATACTGCACTCCTTAGATGTGCACAGACAACTTAGATTCTACTTGGACAGGACTAAACCTCAAAGCAAATCTGAAAAATTGCTGTTGGCATTTGCTGCAGGGGCAGAGGGGAAGGCTATCTCAAAGCAAACTATTTCTAAATGGATAGGCCATTGCATTAATTTCTGCTATAAGCACCTTGGAAAACCTATTCCACAGGGGATCAGACCCCACTCTACCAGGGCTGCATCTATCTCTACAGCCTTTCTCGGAGGCGTCCCTACCAGGGACATCCTAGAAGCTGCTACCTGGAGTTCTGTATATACTTTCACCAAGCATTACCATTTGCCAATTTTCTCTAAATCCAGAGTTGGCTTTGCCACTGCAGTCTTGCAGGGCCATATTGATTGTCCTAATGCTATCTAAATTCCTCCTCCCATCTTAGCTTTGGGAATCTACCCAAATGTGATGACTGCAACAGTGAAACACAGAGCATAGTATAGTTGTGTACACTTACCATAAATGTAGATGTTAGTGTATTCACTGCTGCAGTCCTGGTTACCCTCCCTCCAGCCCCCTTATTACTTTTGGCTATACCTTTACCCTCCTTTACTATGCTTAAAAGCTTTTTGGTGTATTTGCTTTTTTGTTGGAGGTATAACCTTACATGTTTATAGATTTAATTGCTTCCCATTGGGGGGGGGGGCATCTGACATCTGGGGTAAGAAAAACTGGTGTAATGGCGTCTGCTGCATGTTTTATACTCCTGACGACCTGACATGGAATTAGACATCAACTGACGCAGGACCCAAGACTTTGTTAATCAGGTCGACTGAGGGCTACTGCAAGCAGATAACCCATATGTAATTACTTCAACAGTGAATACACTCAAACATCTACATTTATGGTAAGTGTACACAACTGTACTTCCCTCAATCTTGCATGGACACAATTTTGCAGTCAGTAGGGTCAACTTTGCTGTGATCTTTTTGTGTCCTATTTGAACAAGAAATGCAGCAGTTACTTTGCCCTGATCCCCCTGCAGGGACAGTCGCTGAGGAATGCTGTGGTCCACAGTTGGCCCCTGTGACTTCTATATGCTTTCCCCCTCTGCTGTTGATGAACAAGTTCATACAGAAAACAAGATGGTGCAAGGCCAGGGTGATGATCATTGCTCCCTTTTTGGCTCCAACAGACATGGTTCCCTTACCAGTGGCCTCTTCTAGTTCATCCTCCATGGATGTTGAATCATTATCTGAACCTACTTACTCACCAATCCAGGCTCTCTCCTCCGGACCAGAAGTCCATGACGTTAACTACATAGTTCTTCAAATTTTTAATTTAGCTAGAGACGTTGGGCTTTCTCTTGCAGCAGTCAACATTCTTTCTGCTTCACAGAAAAATGTCCACTAGAAAAATGTATCAGAGTAAATGGAAGCGATTCTTGATTTGGGCCTGCTCCAAATGCCTGGACCCATTTTCATTATCTATTCCATCTGTATTAGAATTTTAACCTGATTTCTGACAAAGGTTCCAGCTTTGACACCATCAAGGTTCAGTTGGCTGCAATTTCAAATTTTCATTTTGGAACAAACTCCCAATTCCCGTAAAACAGACCTCCATGACCCTATTTAAGTGTAGCTTAGACAACTGGATGAGAGAGAGGTGACACCCCTGGGGATCATTTACTATGTCCCTCTTGGATAAGGGCAGTCTGTGTTGATTATAGACTTGCACTGCAAATGTAGACCATACAACGTTGTCAATAAGGGAACATGGGTATAACAAGGCTTTGCTTATAAAGGGCCTAGGGCCAAAAGCTTAGTAACCTCCTATGAACCTATGTAAAGACCTTCTAGTAGCTTCCCTTAGAACTTTGAAAGACTTCCTGAGAGATGCCTTTTTACTGAGATCTCCATGGGACATCAACCATTATGCTGCAAACCCTAAAGAGTCCATTTGAACTAGCTACCACTGCCGATCTAAAATTTGTTACACGGAAAACAATTTTCTTGGTGTTAGTGTCGTCAGCCAGAAAAATCTCCGAGTTCACAAAGGTAGTTTTCTTTAGAACTAATGCATCTTTTATTCCTAAGGTGGTATCTAAACTTAATTTAAATCAGTTAATACATTCACCTGCGTTTTTCAAAGGTATTCAAACAAAGGAGACTACTTGCAGCATATGCTAGATGTTTGCAGGCTGTTCAGATGCTATATCCAGAGAACAAAGGAATTTAGAATGGATGATCAGTTGATTTCTTTTTTGTAAACCAAAGTTGGGAAAGGCAATTCTGAAAGTTACTCTGTTCAGGTGGCTAGCAGATTACATTTATTTCATGTACAGTAAGAACAATTTACCTTTGGGTAAACCTAAAGCCCATTCCACCAGTGCAATTTCTGCCTCAACAGCATTTGGCAGAGGTGTATCCATTAATATTTGAGCTGTGGCCACTTGGCCCACAGTACACACCTTTTGTGTCTCGCTACAAGCTGGACACCTACTCGAGATCACATGACTCATTTGGCTACACCATCCTCAGGAATGTCCTTGTTTCTACCCAGTTAGCTTGGGATTCCATGCACTAAGTTTGAAACGGGTAAAAATAGACATTTGTTACAAAAGTTATGTACTTTAACATTGGATTCACATCTGATTTTTGTTTGGTTCAAACACCCTCCTTCCTGCCTCATTCCAAATTGTCACCTATGACTTTGAGATGATTGAGGAGATTTTATTCCAGGTTAGTGCACAGTATTGAAAGACTGTACTGACTTTCCTCAAAAATCTTGGCCTTTCTTTAAGAAGTTAGTTCTTTAATCTGGTCCTATAGGCAGTATGCCCATATTTAGTTAAGAGGGCAAACTCTATCGGAGCATCTAAGGCAGAGCCGAGGGAATTATGGATAGTGGAGCAGTCTGAACTCTGGAGCTGATGAAGCTTCCAAGTCCGATCCGAAACCCCATACGTTTGAACCTGACAAAAGTCAGACAAAATGGATCTGACATTATGGTTAAGTACATCATTTTTTTATCTTTTGTAGAAGGTTGTAAAATGGTACAGGTATGTAAGAAAATGCTTCATATATGTGTTGTATGGAGATATCTGCCTCTGCCATGTCCAGGTCAGCTGTTTATTCAATTCCATTCCTGCACTCTGGGTACATGGTGCTGCATTACAATGAATGCCTTGTAGGAGGCATAGGTCACTCCTTAATAGTTGGTAGGAGGTAGTGTAAAGGGATAGAGCCTTTAGTCTATCCACATAGTTCATGTTCTTAACCTGTATTTCCTTTGAGGAAGCTCTGAGGTCACTCCAGCTGTTTTAAGTGCCTGGTCAAGTACATGCCCCTTAGAACAGCTGGAGTGACCTCAGAGCTTCCTCACAAAAAAAATACAGGATGTGAACAACATGTCCTCTGTGGATAGAGTAGAAGCCCTATTATCCATTTCTCTGTCTCCTGCTGACTGTTGGGGCATGACCTATGCTTAAGCTACAAGGCACAAGTCCAGCCCTGATGGAGCTGCTACACATCCACAAGGCCAACAGCAAGAAGGTCACCTTGATGTAGGGATCTGAATCTAGTCAGCGACTCAAGGAAAACATGCTGGAGATGTACGTACGTGTCTCTGAGATTACCCTTTCTTTGGAACAAGCTTCCTGTTCGTTAAACAGAGCCCTTCCCTGGCCCTCTTCAAATGCAGTTTGGATCTGTGGATGGGGCATCGTAAATTCACACCTGGAATAGTGCACGTGTCTCTTCTGGACAGGGACATTCTGTAGAGTACTCAAGGCATAGGCACAAGCTTATGCCATCCCCTTGCCCTTAGGGGCCATGTATTAAGCAAAATCTGGTTGTATTGGCTAGGCTTGCCATGTATTGGGTAAAACCAGGTTGTATTGGTTAGGCTTGTAAGGGCCGTTAAGCTATTAGCCATGCAGTCTCCTATGAATCTGCATCATGGTTTGCTGTTCTGCCTTGCCGGCTACAGTTTTATATGGTGGGTTGGTGATTGTGCTTGGTGTCTGTACCAATCACTTTTGTGTGATTAATGTAGTTTGTATTTTGAGCTTGTGTGTGACTGGAGGTGTCCCCTCTGCATGTCTGAAATTTACCAGTCTGTCAAACCATATCTAGCATGTTATAGCTGACATCTGCATCTGTATTGGACAATTTGCTTGATGGAAAAAAAAAAGCTATGGGCCTGGGTAACTTCTTGCAGGACGTTGCTTTATTTGGAAGGCAAATGTATCCCGGAGATAGTGTCTCATATTCTGAAATGTTACCAGTTCCCCCATATCAGCGAGAGACTGGGTCCATGTCTGTTGTGTTGTAGGTAGTGAGAGGTTCGAGTGAACCACTAGCAACCAACGTAAAGATCATGTTTCTTAAACACACACTTTTTCTTAAGTGAGAAGGTAAGTGGGTATATTTAAAACTTACTGATGGCAACCTGTTAAAACAAATTCATTTTACAGTCATCTGCTTGCTTATGTTTTAAGTTGCATTGTCTTGTGTGGTATTCCCAGTCTTTTCCTTCCTATTTGTAGCAGGGATGTTTGGTGTCCATAGCAAAGTGACACCCATGGCTGTCACCACTTAATATTTTCACACCAAGTTTTAAACAATACAGTCTGACTTCTACTCCATGTGCTATGCAGCTGTCGTGCATTTCTGTTAGGAAGTGTAGTTTTGTAGACTGACTCTCTAATTATGCAACGACAGCATTTCATATGGTTAGGATTGTGCAGTGTTGTATAAAAGATGCAAACATTAAATGATAGATACAGTTAATGATTAAAGTGGTTAGACATCATTTTTGTAACAAGTATACTTTGACTGGTTGAAGTTCTTGGGTGTTCAGTCTCTCTTAAAAACCGTGCACACAGTCATTCTGCATTTCTGTCTAAAGTCCTGTCAAAAATACCCAGCAAAACAGCATTTTAAGTAGAATTGTTCATAGGTAGGTACTAGGCTATCAGCCCAAGGGCCTACGTAAGCCTAGCCAACAAGGTTCCCTGGCTTACGCCACCCAAGAACGTTATTTTCCTGTGCCACTGTCGAGCAGACACACAAGTGATCCCCGGGGTGTATTTCCTATTTCCCATCCACTCATCAAGATTTTTCTTGAAGAGTGCTAATGAAGATCTTTGCTTGACATAGATGGGTAGCCTGTGCCAGAGTATGGGAAGTCTCTGGGACAGGAATCTGTCCCTCCCGCATGTCCTGTTTATTGTGGTGACTAGGTTTAGGTCCCATTTCAACCACAGTTTCATATTACTTGAACTCTTACATGGTCTGTAAAAATGTGATGTAACATTTTAAATAGTGGTGATATAGATGTTGTTTTTAACTGCTGCTAATTAAGAAGAAAAAAAATACTGCACTGCTTTTTTGAGTAAGAAGCCTGTTAATCCTTGGTGCTTGTATTTTTAGAAAGATTTCCTACATGACAGATGATAGAAAATTCCTGTGCAATTAGCTACTGAGCCCACAGTCTTAAAATATTTTGTGTGCCACAGTCTTAAAATAGTGATTAGATTTGTTTTGTTGCCGTTTAATCTTGGATTTGAACACAGTGAAACAGTTGACAAGCTGAAACAGTGCTGATCTGTTTTAACACTGGTGACATAAACACTCCACATAGTAAAAGCATTAACATATTTGCAGTTCTAAAGTTTATCCCACACTTTATAATCTTGTGTGGGGTGTAGTCCAGTGAATTATAAGTGAAACCTGACTGGAATATTATATTAACTTTTCACAGAACCACCCTAACACTGCATTTATCAAGCAGACAAAATAAAAACATGAGTCCTTACAGTTAATGTGGCATAAGATGTTATCCAAGTTTGAGAGTTGCATAAATGTTGATAAAAGTAGATAGTGTTAGTTGAGAGAAATGCCAGCAAAATGTTCTGTGCCCCTTAACTTGTGTGCACTTTTGTGAAGCAGTACATTAAAATATTTTAATGGCATAAAATAGTTTAAATAACTAAAAACATAAAGCATTTCCGCTCTCTACTATTAAATTGTTTTACTGTGCACTGAGCCACTGACTTGCATCATTTGGCAACTCTCTCCTTCAGCATACAACACAGACACCAGCCCACTGCGCAATACTGAGGAACATGGTTTAAGAATTCCCTTTCCTTTCATCAGCACTTGACAGTAGTAGTCCGGTAATCCTTGTATTCAACATGGATTAGGCCACTTAAGTAAAACATTCCTTCAGGATGTACCTTATCAGATATGTCAAACTAGAAACATCTGGGACATTCCTACCCAGGATGATCACCAGCCTGGAGAAAAAGCTGCCAAATAAGATTGGAAGCACAGTCCTTTTAATTCATCATCTTATTGGAAAAAGATCTGATGAAGTCATTTGTGGACAAAAGCACTAATTGTTTTCAGTGACCAAGGTCTACTTGATATTTATTTTTGTTTTAAAAATAAGTATTTTCTTTTGACATTTTGGACTTTACTCTTACCGAATTATCAAATTAAGTTTTTTTTTTTTTTTCGGTAAACAAAAGTGAAGATGCTTGCTAAATATGTAGTAGTCTTCTTTCGGCTTTTCTCGGTTAGGGGTCGCCACAGCGGAACTCTGGTCCGCTAATGATTGATGGTTGATTTTTGTATGCCGAGTTACCAGCCCTGACGCACAACCTTCAACGAAGGTACGCCCATTCATGCATATCTCCACATAAAAGACGCTCTAGCTGAGAATCGAACCGGTCAGCGTCTTACTGTGAGGCGACAACGCTACCGCTGCACCACCACTTGCTAAATATATGTATAGTTATATGCTAGTCTTTACCACCAGGGTCTGTATAAGCCTAGCCATGCATTTGTGTCCATATGCATCATGGCCATTTATTAGGAGGGGGTCTTTTCATTTAGAAAGTTTCTAAAGGTTATGTGTGTGGGAGTTTAGTTTGGGCATTACTGTATGCTTCTGTCCATCAGAGACATGGGGGCCAGACTGAGTGAATTGCTGATTTCCCATCCATTGGTCAAGGTTGCACTTAAATCGGGTTAGGCATGGACTCTGGTCCAGATAGATGAGGGAGCCAGTTCCAGAACATGGGCATCCTTTGAGATGCATAGCTGTTTCGCCAACATGTCTGATTTTTGTTGCAAGCAAAATTTATATCCTTAAATCTAGTGGTTCTGATGCTGTTTGTTTTGTAGATGTGCAAAAGGTTCATCAGAGATGGATCTGAGTATGATGCATTGTATTAGAAAACACAAAAGGCCAGCATGAATAGTCCAACGCTTAATTGGAAAATCTGTAATTGGACATAAAATGCCCCAACAATAAATCCAACTTCAAACTGGTTTTGGCAGTTCGCCTTCTTCAGTGAAGTAAAAAATATATTCAGAGTACAGCATCATGCAATTTTATAAAGACAGTCAGACAGCATTAGCCAATGGTGGATTCCAACCCTGTCTATCTAATGAATATTCATAAGAATTCGGAATAGCATTATAAACTGCTTGTAAGGCATGAACTAATGAAATAAAATAAAGGTATAGACACCAATATAGATCCATACATATAAGTTGTTACAAAAAGAATGGTGAAAATAACCACAGCATGCAACCGTACAACAAATACAACAAGTACAACAAGTACAACAACGTTACTCAACAGCTGGAGCCCACAATGTAAACTTCTGTTTACTGCCAAAAATGTCTATATGTACGTATACATATATATAAACAATTACACAATAATAAGAATCAAGTTTAACCCAAAGTATACACGAATAT
This sequence comes from Protopterus annectens, assembly GCF_019279795.1. Lineage (NCBI taxonomy): Eukaryota > Metazoa > Chordata > Ceratodontiformes > Protopteridae > Protopterus > Protopterus annectens. Next base: position 1,365,961,995 of record NC_056747.1, read on the forward strand.
ATATATGTATATCTCTAATAAATTACAAAGACTGTCCGATGCAACCCAATATAGCATTGTACCCATAGGACAATAGCTGATTAAAAATATTTATAAGTCCTCATTCAGACCAGGAGGAAACTGCTCCAAGATGGGATAATCCAGTATTTTTCTTTGTGACTTGGTATGTTTTGCCATCCTTGTTGATGGCTCCTATCCCCAATGATTCTATCTATGACAGTAAACATAAACTTGGCTGAAAGACGTTTACTTGTATGTTGAAAGTGCATTGGTTGGCTTTTTATTCCGTATGTCACTGCGATGTTCGCCTATTCTAATTCCAAGGGAACGCAATGTTTTGCCCACATAAAAAGCTGAGCATTGACATGTGGCCAAATATATCAACCAACTACTGGAACAGTTACCAAAAATCCTTAAGTCATATACTTTACTTGTGTTGGCACTTGAGAATTGTTTTATTTTATTTACCTGATTACAGGATATGCAATGGCCACACGGAAAAGTTCCCAGACGTTCGTCCCCCATGATGGTTAATTGTATTTCTCCCCTCCACTCTCCTATAATGCATTTCTTAGCACTAGTTTTAGTCCATGACTGTGACACCAGTCATTTGTCCATGTTGCAATCTCTTGCAAGATGTCTGTCATGGGAGACTCTAGGATAGCTCCCAAATTTTTCATCTGTGAACTCTGTCAGCCAAGGGCCTTTAGCAGTAGCCTTTACATCCAAGAAGTAGATGCCAAGTAAGCGCAGTCGCAGCACGGAACCTTAAGGTACTCTGCTGATGAACTGGTCTTTTAATGGAGGTGGTTATCACCAATACTGACTTTCTGGGTCCTGTCTGAGCCAGCTGGCAATCCAGCGAGTTATGTAGAGAGTTATGCCCAGTTCAGTGAGTTTGTCAGCTATACCCTTGTAGGGTGTTGTATTGAATGCCTTAGCCAGGTCCAGGCAGATGTGTCAACCAGGTTTAGTAGGCACAATCTTCCCTTGACAAAGCCAAAGTGGCTTGGGTCCAGTGTCTGAATGCTGCCTATGTGTCTGATCACTTCCCTGATGATTCATTCCATGACTTTGCAAATTAGACTAGTCAGTCTGATAGGTCTGTAGTTTTTACTGTTGGTTGATCGTTCACTCTTGTTGAAATTGGATAACCGTTGCAGTCATCCATTCTTGTGGCCTGAAGCCTATTTTGAAGCTATAGTTGAAAAGTGACTCAAGTGGTCCTGATAGGTAGTCTTTCCAGCTACTTAGGAAGCATCCTGGGATATTGTTAGAACCCACTGAGACTGTGTTTTTGGGCTTAGCAAGCTCTGCCAGGACCTGCTCCCAGTTGATAGGGGATTATACTAGTAGGTATTTCATGGAGAGAGTCAGGGAGGAAGTGCAGGATGAAGTTCCAGCTGAATTGGTCAGCCAGCAAATTCACTGCTACTTTGCACACTAATGGTGGGATCATTGACCACTAGTTCAACACACTGAAATGTGCTCCCTTTGAGGTTTTGGACATGGCTGTAGAAGGCCTTGTTGTCTTTAGCCTGTGAGGCTATCTTGACCTTGTAATTTGCCTTAACGTAGTCCTGTTATCTCTGTAATTAAACTAAAAGGAAACCATCATTTCCTGATTTTAGCCATGGCTTTTTTCTTTTGTTATACCCTGTTATGGTTAGGATTCCACCTGTGTTAGTTTTTAGTTTGTTTTGGGCTTCTAGTATGTACAGGAGCCTCTGTATGGTGTACAAGGCTTCTGTGAACTATTCCACATAAGTTGTGAACTCGAGGGTGGGAGGGACATTGAATTTTGATTAAACTATCGCTTAATAGGGTGTAATTTGCTTCAGAATAGTTTGTGTTTACAGGGTTTGTCTGGGTTACAGAGTTTATTTTTATTTCGAAGGAGACAGCTTTGTAGTCTGATCTCACCTGTGAGTATGTGCCACTGGGGGGAAGTGCAGCGCTATCCCGTATTAAGAACCAGGTTCAGTATGCTTGAATTTCTGGTGGGTGTACACACTCTTGTCAAGGGTATTTGTGTTAAAGTCCAGGAATCATGCCTTTGAGTATGAGGCAGTGTACGTTTCCCAGCCTGTATAAGGGTAGTTAGTCTCCCATGAATAGAGTATTTGGTTTATGGGTGAGTATCTCCAGTAGGTCAAGGTACAAAGCTGTAAGGATTCTGAAGACACAAGGTGAGTTAGAGTGCTAAGATATGATATGGAACTTTGTTATGGTGATTTGCATGTGGATAAATTCCAGAGCATCATCCTGTTTAACCAACGCCAATATAGATTGAGGTTCCCTAACTTTTGTCCCTGTCTGTGCAGTTGATGGCCTAAATATGTGGAAGCAGTGAAGCCTTACACTGCCAGAGTGCTTTCTGCACATTTAAACATGTCTTAGTTAACTGCATAGATGTCTACATTCTCCAGACTGAGGAGAGGATTAAGAGTGTGGAGTTTTGTTTAGGCTCCTAGCATTGAACAGCAATATCTTTAGGTTACTTGGGTTTTATTCACTGCATCAGTAGGTTTGTCTATTTGGCATTGCCTAAAAGAGGCCCCAAGGGGGTGGGTAAAGGTTCAGTTTTCTGAAGCCTAGGTGAGATGAGTGCAGACCATCTTTTGAAAAACAATATGGTCTGTTGACCATTTCCTCTCATGCTGACAGATATTGAATCCTCTTGGAAAGACAGCAGAGACTAAGCCAGTTATTGAAGTCTGTCTTTTTGTTTATTACTGCGGCGTCATCCTTGGCAAAGGTAGGATGCTGCTCAATACAAGGCAGATACCTGCCTGAGACGAATGTTAATTTCTGAGAGATCAGCAATATCTTTCTTCATATAGCCCAGGGAGGTATGTCTGAGTTCATTTGGCTATGATAGAATCATACTGGTACCTGTGATGTAGTGACTTTGAGTGCATGCATAATTTGGTGGGTCCTGTCTCCAGATAAGCAGCTAACAGTTGGTCTCCTTTCCAGTTTTGTGAGTGGGAAATCTGTGAAGTCCCCTATGAGTCCTGGATCATGTGTTAGTCTGCCTTATGGGCTTCACTCTTCTGGCCGCTTTGTGTAGAGATACGTATGGTGGTTGTTTTAGCGAGTGCTATAGAGGTTGCTGAGGGGTAGGTATTACTGTGTATAGGCTTAGGAGATCTGTGAGGTTTGAGAAGATTGTTTTTTTAGTGTTTTAGCATAGATTGGTCTGTAAATGTGATGGACACAACACTGGTGGATGTAACGTGTGTGCCCTTGGCAAACTTGTTTGTATGTGAGACTTTTTTGTCTCCAGTGAAATTTTGTGCTCATCTGTCGCATGAGGTGCTTCCTTTTTTTTTTTTAAGGATTCAATGATTATCGTGAGACAAATGCTGCATTGTCTCAGGATGCCAATTTCTACTAAACTGGCTAAAGAGACATTTTATAAATTGCATATCCATGTTGTTTGGACTTGTATTTGGGTGGTTTGCTGTAAGTTGTGGACTGGGTTATACGGAGGTCTGCTTCGATGGTCTCTGGGGTTAGCACTACACTAGGTTACATTGTGCTAAGATTTGATAGTGGTGGTTTTTAATGTGCAGACTAGCTGCTCTAAGCTTGTCTCCGCACAGTGGCTTTGTTTTAACTGCACTAAGTTACAGGTATTGGTTCTAAGGGAAGTTTTATAGATAAAATTTACTTTCTGGATGTTTTTGTCTGTACAGGGCACTGCTGACCTCTTAATGTAGTAACTCCCAAGAAAGATTGACTGCAAACGTAATGTAACAAATTTAGCTACCTTGACTAGGCAATTTCAAGTACTAGGCACCTTTAGAGTAATTTAAAGGCAAACTCAACAGATAAAGCAAAAATAAAGCATTAGCACTCTGAACAGATAGTTGAAGTGCAAAGCAATAAAGTAAATATCTTGTCTTTCCAGAACAGAGTGGAATTAACTGAACACCCCTGAGTGTGGCAAGGGTGCTAAACAGCTTTAATCTCTGGAAAATGAATAGGATACCATTTATAGTAAAGGAGGTTTACTTAAGTGCAATATTGGTTTGCTGGGTGGGCACTTACTGTAATGGATATATGGAAAGCGGTGGGTAGGAATGTACTTAAATAGGTTACACAACAGACAATAGCATTGAAAGAGGGAAGGAAGGGACTTTGGAAGTCAGATGACTGTAAGGGACAGAAGCTAAGGAGACAGCCTTTTAAAACTACAAGAAAAGGGTAGGAGAGTGGGGAAAAATGCAAACGACCTCGAGTGTTATGGTTAGAATTTCAGTAACTTTTATCTTAATGCTTCGGGGGGGGGGGGGGCAGTAGCAAGGTAAACAGGCACTGTAATGCAACATTAAGCAGGTATATACCGATATAAAAAGTTCTGAAGCAGAAACCCTGGAGTAGAATTTACAGTACTGCAATCCTGCCCCAGACCATACATAAACATACCAGTAACACTGTAATTAATGACAAAATGAGGCTTAAATCAAGCTACAGCAGAATAGTCCTGCCACAGCTTTGAAAGAAACCAGGCTGATTTCAAAGTACAAAAAGAGTTGAAAGTAAAAGGTAGTTATTTGTGAAAATATAAGTGCAGTATAAATGTATAAACAGTTCTAAAATCTTGCAGTAATGCACAGTCTTCACACAACAGCAAATGAAGCTAAAAGACTAAGGATGTTTGTGTTACCCTGCTGCAGTAATCACACTAGGGTTATCCTGCCGTCAGGCGGTCCTGCAGTCTGCCTGAATTCCAAAGTCTTGGTCCGGCGTCGGTTGCTGTCGCTTCTTCCCTGACGTCAGTGCGCCGGGGGTATATGAGGCATCCAACGCCATTTTCTCCAGTCTTTATTGCCACGCAGTGCCCGAAGCAGAAGCAGTTTGCAAGTGCCGGTTGGCCGACACCTGAGATTTTCGATTCGAATTTCAGTCCGAAGTCTTCAATAAAGCTAAGTACCCCGTTGGGGAACCTTTTCTTGCCTCAGTCCGATGTCAGAAAAAGTTAACAATTGCATTTCTTGTGTGAAGCAATACCTCCTAAGGATTTCCATTCCTATTGTATTCCTTGCCTAGGCCCAGACCACTACGTCACAGGTTGTCTGTTTTGTGCTAGGTTTAATAAACGAACTATCAAACGCCGTTTTGACTTCACACGTCATTTCTTTGGTAGGAAATTAAATTATATCATGCAGTCGGAGCAGCCGGCATACATAAACGCAAGGATAAGGACAGGCAGCCTAGGAACAAGCCAGACTCCGAGGCCTCTGCTGGGCCTGTCTCCGGTTCTCTGGTTTTCAGTGAGGTGCCTACGCAACCCCTGACTACTGCAGAACTGGAACCCCAGACAGCTGTGGATTCTCAAGCGGAGTCTACTAGGCCAACGCAGCCATCTTCCGACACCGGAGCAGAAGTAGACCCCGGTACAGTGGAAACACCTTCGGTTGCAGAAGGTGTCTTCAGACCGACTACACTCACCATTAAATCTTATGCTAAGCTTAAAACACCTTTAAAACCTAAGAAGACTACATCAGTCTACAGTTCAAGGCCCCATGCCTAAGAAACAGATGTTTAAGATGGCTGAAGATTTGATTACCCTAATCAGGGGTTCCCATCCCCCTCCTGATAAAAGACCAAGACAAAAGTGTACTAGCTTTTGATAGCATTTAATCGAAAAGCAAAGCATTTATTGTGTTTTCTGTTCTGTCTGTGAAAAAAAACTTGAAAAAAAAACAAAAAAATATTCTTGTTCTCCTAACTTTCCTGGCTAGTTTGTTCCAGTGATCATATTTTGCTGATCCCTGGGCTTTGTCTTGGTTCCTGTACTTCTCCCTTTTCTTTGTTTGGTCAGGGGGAAGTTTCTTTACTCACCAGTGGGAGTGGGGAGTACTGAGCTGCCTGTTTGTCCTCAGAGGAGTGGTTTAAGACAGTAACTTGTAGTTCAGTGGCCATTTTGGGTCATTTCCTGCCTTTTCCAGCCCCCTGCTATAAAGCACGCTTTAGCGCGGAGTTGCCACTAGAGCAGCATCGGGCAGCGCTGGTTTAACAGGGTTAAACTTTTTCTGGCTCCATAGAATCTGTTCTTCATTTTTTCCCTTAGAACTGCTCTACTAACCTAAACAGTATATCCCTTGAATAAAAAGCGCAGCACTTGTTCCTAAATTTTTTTTTCTCAAAAAAAAAAAAAAAAAAAAAAAAAGCTCAGCACTTGTCACTTCTATATTATACAAAGTCCCTCACTTGCAAAACCCCCCCAGGAGTACCCACTTCTTACTAAGTCCTCTCTTATTCAGTCTCATACCTAACTTCTTAATTTTTCTAGCATGTCGAAGGGCCAGATGCTGGTGTCCTCTCCTGCCCAGTTGGTGAATCTGGGAATATTGAGGCAATGTTACAATTGCCTCATGTACACAGACAACCCTCTCCTCCTCCCACATAACACAAATACTTGCGAGAGATGCAGCTATTTAGCCAAACTGGAGGCTGAGCTCTCTCAACTCAGGACTGGCAAGACCAGACAGGAGGAGAAGGCAACTACACACACCACAAAACCAGCCTCACATAATGCTACCACACCACTGAATCAAACACATAAACACACAAAGACATACTCGGAGGCTCTGAGTAAAAATTTACCTAAACAGCAGAGGCCTCCAAAGCAGACACCCAAACAACTGCTACCTCAAGACACCCCACAAGCAACACATAAATCACAAAATCAGTGTGCAAAGCAGTCACAGCCCTTAAGGCCAAATACAACACCAAACATACTTGTCATAGGTGACTCCATAGTCAGACACACTGACGTCCCACTCACCAGGCTGAACAAGGAGAGGGTCACAGTAAGCTGCCTATCGGGCGCTAGAATCTGCCACATAACACAAGCACTTGGGTCACTCCATGGCAAGTACAAATATGACAGTCATTGCCCATGCTGGTGTGAATGACCTGAGACGTACCTCCCTGGACTACATGAAAAGAGACATAGAGGAGCTCTCTTATGTAGCCCAGGCAGGTATGACCCTGACCCTGAGCAGTATCCTTCCTTCACCAAGAATGATGCCACAATATAGAGACAAGATGATCAGCTTTAACAATTGGCTTAATGTCTGGTGTCATTCAAAGGGGATCCAGTGTCTGTCTGCCTGGGACGACATGCTTGACAAGCCATGCTGCTTCGCAAGGGACGGCTTGCACCTGTCACCCCTGGGATTCCGGATATTGGCTAAGGCTCTTGCCACCCCCATAGTGCCTTTTTTAGGCAAGGCTCAAATTCTAAACCTACCACCCTAGAAAACAAAAATGGGAAGAAACTGAGGGTAATGCTGCTCAATGCCAGAAGTCTAAATCTCAAAATGCACGCACTCGAGGCCCTTCTCAGTATGGAGAACATCTATGTCTGTGCTGTCACTGAAACCTGGTTCAAGTCTCCTGAGAGCACCCAGGCACTGTTGGGTTTTACCTCATATCATGCGTTCCGGCCCCAAAACCCGGACCACACCACAAAAGGAGGGGGTGTATCCATATTCATAAAGGATACCCACACCTCCAGGTTGGTGGCAACGCACAAGCTCGAAACCATCCAGGTGCAACTAACCATAGGCAAAACTGCTCTACAAATTGTAGCATGCTACAGACCACCCTCTCAAATTCAGGAACCCCACACAGCCTTCCTGAAGACACTGGAGGGTATAAATGTATCTCCAAACACCATCATATTGGGTGACTTCAACTACCCGAATATAGACTGGGAACATTACTCAAGCCCTAACTTTCTAGCACAACGGTTCCTGGAGTTCATAAATTCAAATGCCATGGAACAGCTAGTCACTGTTCCCACGAGAGGAGAAAATATACTAGATCTCATTATCACAAACATGGGGACAAAATGCTCCACACCGGAAGTATATCCCTCATTGGTGAGATCTGATCATAAACTAATCTCACTGGAAATCCACATCCCGCCCCCACCCCAAACAAAAAAGACCACAGTGAAGAACTTCTCTAAAGCAAACTTCTCACTACTCAAGACTAGTGTGGTGTCTTTCAAGGTCCTTGAGCCAGTGGAAACCACAACCCAAGCTGCAGAAGCCCTTACAAATGCCTTCTATGAACACCTCCAGGACTGCATGGATCAGGCAATCCCAAATAAAACCAAGACTCTTTCCACAAAGGGCAAACGTCCAGCCTGGTGGACCCCAGCCATTAACAAACTTTACAATAAGAGGAGAAAGCTATTACATGATAGAACAAAATCCATAAAAGGGAAGTCACCCCTGATCATTATTAGTAAAAAAAATACGAGCACTCATAAAATCAACTAAGGCCAATTTTGAGAGAAAAATTGCCATGGATTCAAAGGACAATCATAAGGCCTTTTTCAGCTATGTTAGGAAATTGGGTGGAAACTCCCAGATATGCTCAGAATTAGTCCAAAATGATAAAAAAATCACTGAACCCACAGACATTGCCAACATACTGGCAGACAGGTTCAGTGCAAACTTCACCCCCCTCTCCCCCTCTAAAGGAGAGATAACTATCCCAGCGGAGTGTAGCTTCCCAGACATCTCAAATGCGCAGGTGAAAGCTGCTCTCTCTAAAGCTAAAAACACAGCATCAATGGGACCGGATGGTGTCCCCGGCTGTGTGCTACACGAGCTAAATGAGGAATTAAACCCGCACATAAGGCAGCTGTTTAATCTCAGCCTTACCACAGGATACGTGCCCAAGGAGTGACGTACGGCAACTGTGGTCCCACTCCACAAAGGCGGTGCCTCTACGGACCCTGGTAATTACCGCCCATAAGCTTAACAAGTCTAGTCTGCAAAGCTATGGAGAGGATCATAATGGAGCTCATAAACAAAGATATAGGGGACTTGCAGACATTGGACCCAACCCAGTTTGGCTTCGTCAAGGGCAGATCATGCCTTTTGAACTTGGTTGACTTCTTCGAAACAGTCACCAAGGCCATTGATGAGGGAAAGGCAGTCCATACAGCCTACCTTGACCTTGCAAAGGCTTTCGACACAATACCCCACTCGGGTATTGTAGAAAAACTTACCAGCTTAAATGTAAACCCATATGTCACAAGATGGGTTGCAAACTGGCTTAAGGACAGAACCCACAGGGTTAGAGTTGCTGGCGCTATGTCAGACTCCAAACCGGTCACAAGTGGTGTCCCACAGGGCTCGGTCCTTGGCCCCTTATTGTTCGGCATCTACTACTCAGAAGTACAGGCCAACATGGGTGGACTTTGGCTGACAAAGTTTGCAGACGACTGCAAACTGGGCGCCATAGTGGAAAGTGCATCGGACACGGATATCCTTCAGAAGGGACTCATGGAAACAGATAGCTGGTGCCAGAGCCATGGCCTGAAGTTAAATGCCAAAAAATGTATAGTCATACCCTTCGGGAAAAACAAGGTAACCTCTTCTGTGTTTAGTGGATTGCCGCCTGTATGGTAGCTTGGGGTTATCAGGGACCTGGGGACCCAGGTTGACAGTGGCCTTTCTTTTGACACTCACGTTGCAAAAGTGGTTAGAAAGACCTTCTACATTGCCCAACTGATCATGAAGGGATTCACATCCAGATCTAGTGAGGTCATTGTTCCCCTGTACTCTTCACTTATCAGACCAATGATAGAGTACAATGCCCCATTCGGGATGCATCTCACCTGACATCTGCAGCAATTGGAGAGACCCCAAAAGTTCCTCACCAAAAGGATAAAGGGACTCCAAAATCTGTCATATGCTGCCAGATTGAAGAAACTCCAGCTCTATTAAGTCGCATACCGTCTGCTCAGAGGTGACATGTGCCTGACATACAAGGCCATGTCCAACCCGGAATTAATGGACATGCTCCACCTCAAAAAATCCAAATCCACCAAAACCACTAGAGCAAGCCACTTATAGATTTATCACTCAGAGACTCCCTATGCTGTGGAATAAAATCCCAGTCCATGTGAGGCAGAGCACCTCGCTGGCTCTGTTCAAGAGAAATCTTGACCTGTGGATGGGAGATCGTAGGTTTATCCCGGGAATCATCTCTGTGTCACTGCTGGACAGAGGCACAACAAACTAATGTGCACAGTATTTGTTTCATATAAGGGGTGGCGTAAGCCACAAAACTTTGGGCTAGGCTTATAAATGCCTTAGGGGCAGATAGCCTAGTATAAACCTATGAACCTATGCTTCCTCTGACCAGGTTTCAGTTTCCTCAGATTCTTCTGAGGAACAAGATTACACTTTTCCACCTTATAAAGACCGATGCTGAAGACTCTATTCCCTCAGCATCTCCCCCTGAAGACTACTCCTTTGGGGAAACTTTACATACCATGACGTAACATTTCCACTGGGAAGGCCAGGACTACTCTGACTCGAAGAAAAGGTTCTGAGAGTTCCTTTTACTAACCCAGCACAGACCTCTTGCTATCCCTCCAGTTTTAGATATTGTGAATGATGTTTACTTGGAGTCCAGTTTAAATCCAGACTATACCCCCTGCTCCAGCCAAACCAGACAGATACTACAGAGTACCTGACTCTCACAAATTCCTTTATAAAAGCCCTGTGGCTGACCCAGAAACAATTTCCCAGGGTCCTAAGGGAGCTAAAGCTTCTATGGCTAAAAATCCTGTACCCTCTGAAAGGGATTCCAGAGCCCTAGATAGATTGGGAAAGAAAATATACACCTCAGCAACTCTGGCTATGAGAGCATTAAATTGTCAGTTTCACATGCTGAAATATCAGCAATTCCTAATGTCTTAATTAAAACAAAGAATGAGCACACATACTGAACAGTCTGAATTCAAGGAAATGCAGGATCTGTTGCATACAGCTGAACAGCAGGTGGGCAAACATACTTTACAATGCAGATTTGATTCGTTGGAAGCTTCCTGTAGAGCAGCTGTTACTGGCTCTGTCATATGTAGACATGCTTGGTTAAAAGAACAAACCCTTCCTGATCATGTTAAAGCAAAATTATTGGATGCACCTTTACAGTGGGATCTATTATTTGGTGTCAAAGCAGAAGAGGTTTTAAAGAAAATGGAGGATAAGACAAAGTCTATGCAGACGGTCAAGGCCTTTTTGCAGGTACAACCCCCTCGTTTCAGCAGAAATTGGCCAACAAAAAACTGGTCCTTTCCAGTTTCTGACAGATCACAGAGGGGCAAATACAGACGTCCAAGTGGCAGAGGTCAGTCACAAGGCCCTTACAAACCTCGCCAATGTGATACTGCTACACAAAGGAAGAGAAGACAGGCCCCAAGCTAACAGAAGACACACAATGACTCAGTCCTCAAACTACCAAGCAAATCTCTCCTGGCAGCTCCCTTGGGAGGAAAATTAGCATTTTTTGCAGACAACTGGCACATCATCACAAAAGACAAATGGGTCCTAAACATAGTCTCTCAAGGATACAGATTCCACTTTCATACCTTACCAAGGATAAAAGGAATGCCAAACCTGCCACCAAATCAATGGGCAGAGGCACAAAAACAAATTACAGCTCTCTTGGACATGAGTCATTCAACAGGTACCTACACAGGAGCAAGGACAAGGATTTTACTCAAGACTCTTTCTAGTCCCAAGAAAGGACAAAGCATGGAGACTCATTCTGGATCTTTCAATTCTGAACACCTATCTGCAAGTTCCAAAATTCAAGATGCTAACACTACTGCAGCTTCTTCCCATGCTGTGCAAGAATGCTTGGCTAGTAACGTTGGACCTCAAGGAGGCATACCTGCATGTCCCTATCAGACAAAATTGCAGAAGATACCTCCGCTTCATTGCAGATTCAACGCATTATCAATTCTCTGTACTGCCCTTTGGCTTATCTACTGCGCCCAGTGTCTTCATAAAATGCCTGGCACCAGTAATTGCATACTGCAGACAGAGGAATTCAAATATACCCATACCTGGACCACTGCCTTATTCAATCAGAAAGTAAGGACATTCTTTTAAAGCATCTAGCATTTGTCAAAGACCTTCTAAGTTGCCTAGGGTACACAGTAAATGAAAAGAAATCAAAACTAGTGCCCTCATAAAACATAATATTCCTGAGTGCCAGCTTGAATACAACGGCCCAGATGGCTTATCTCACGCCAGACAAGCAACAACAGCTGACTCAATATTACAAATTAATGGCAACAAAGACCCAACTCCCTGCAAGAAAAATTCTGCAGGCCTTGGGATTCATGGCATCCTGCATACTACTAATACCCATTTGCAAAACTGTATATGAGGAAATTACAGTGGTACCTGAAAAATTTATGGACTTGGCACAGCCACAGCTTGGAAACAATACCACTCATTCCCTGCCTTCAACAGGAGTTTCTTTGGTGGGCACAGGCATGTCACCTCAACAAGGGTCAGCCTTTCACCTTACCCACAGCCAAGCAAACTGTGACAACAGATACATTGGACTATGCCTGGGGAGCACACATGGCAGGACAGTGCATTCAGGGCAAATTGACTACAGATCAGAGGCATCTGCATATCAGTCAAAAAGAAATGCTAGCAGTACAGAATGCCCTAACAGCTTTCAAGGACCTCTTACACCCAGGACAACTTATAATAAAGATGGACAATACCACAGTAATGTGGTACATAAGCCACACATTCCTACCCTCTATGCAGGCAAGCAATGACCTTATGGAACACTGCACTGTCTTACCAGGTTCAATTACAAGCACAATTCCTGCCAGGAAATAAAAACACATTGGCAGACTACCTAAGCAGAAACGTCATGGATCCACACGAGTGGAAACTAGATCCACAAGTATTTGCAATGATAGCTCAAAAATGGGGACGCCCAGACATAGATCTGTTTGCAAGCCCCCAAAACTACCAACTTCAAAAATTTTGCACAAGGACATTCCATCCACTATCTTGGAAATTGGACGCCCCCTCATTCAGTTGGAAAACATTAACAGTGTATGCCTTTCCTCCACTGCCTCTTCTAGCAAAGGTACTGCTGAAAGTCAGATTAGAGAGACCACAAATGTTACTCATTGCACCAGACTGGCCACGCCAGCATTGGTATCCAATTCTAAGGAACATGGCCCATGGCCCACCATGGATTTTACCACAAATTCCTCACCTGCTCACCCAGTGAGACAATCTGATTCTACACAGCCAGCTCAAGACTTTAAACCTGGCTACATGGCAAATTACCTAAACAACCAGCCAACACCTCTATCCAAAGCTGTTATGGATGTCATTCTGGAGGCCAGGAGGCCCAGCACCAGGAAAACCTATTCAGACAAATGGAAAAGATTTTGCGCCTGGAACCAGGCTAAAGGCCAAAATCCCTTTGATCCAAACATTCCTCAGATTCTACAATATTTAACTGAGATGTTGCACAAAGGACTTTCCTTTTCATCTGTTAAGATCCACGCCTCAGCAATTTCAGCCCATTACAACACTGATCCTCCTCTATTCTCACATTCACTCCTAAGACAGTACCTCAGAGGGGCCAAGAATATAAGACCGCCAAGGAGAGCACCAACACCTACTTGGGATCTCAACTTTGTTCTGGAAAAGCTTACACTGCCGCCCTATGAACCAGCTTTTTCAGCTGCTTTAAAATTTCTTTCATGGAAAACTGCCCTGCTACTAGCAATAACCTCAGCTAGAAGAGTCTCAGAGCTACAGGCACTAATGGCAGTGGAGCCTTTCCTCATTTTTCATCAAGACAGAGTCTGTCTATGAACTAACCCTTCCTTTATGCCAAAGGTGGTATCCAGTGTGGCCCTAAACCAAACCATTCATTTGCCCACCTTTTTCCCAAATCCCCAGAACAAAGGAGAAAGACTCCTGCACTCTTTGGACATTCACGGGCAATTACATTACTACTTGGATAAAACTAAGGCTTTCAGAAAACCTGACCAGCTCTTTGTAGCCTATGCTACAGGATCACAAGGAAAAGCTATCTTAAAAACAGACTATTTCTAAATGGATAGGGCATTGCATACGTTTCTGCTACACGCATCATGGGAAACCAGTACCTACTAACATTAGGTCCCACTCCACCAGGGCTACAGTTATATCAGCAGCCTTTCTCAGGAGAGTGCCAACCAAGGATATTCTGGAAGCTGCAACTTGGAGTTCAGTGCACACCTTCACCAAACACCATCACTTACCTCTATATTCTAAGACTAGAGCTGGTTTTGCCACTGCAGTTTTGCAGGGCCTACTAGCTTCTAACCCTGCTTAACTCCACCTCCCATCCTTAGCTTTGGGATTCAACCCAAGTGTGATGACTGCAGCAGGGTAACACGATTAACTTGGTACAGTTTTGTACCTACCATAAATGTAGATGTTAGAGTTAACCCTGCTGCAGTCCAGGTTACCCTCCCTCCATCCCCTCTGAATTAGCTGAACTTATATATATATATATATATATATGTGTGTGTGTGTGTGTGTGTGTGTGTGTGTGTGTATGTATATGTATATTTTGTATACCTATTGGGGGCACCTGGGGGCAAGAAAAACTGAAGAAAATGGTGTTGGATGTTTCTTGTATACCCCTAGCGCACTGACGTCAGGGAAGAAGCGACCGCAACCGACGCCGGACCAAGACTTTGGAATTCAGGCCGAATGTGGGACCACCTGACAGCAGGATAACCCTGGTGTGATGACTGCAGCAGGGTGAACACTCTAACATCTACATTTATGGTAGGTACAAAACTGTACTTTCCTGAATACACTTAAAAAATGCAAACAGATAAATGGACAAAAAGCATAGAAGTATAAACGTCACCACCCAGGTCGCGAAGTGCAACTTAAAATATTTAAGCAGAGTTTTTTTCTTACCTTTTGATGAAAAGATTGCATCTGAGACACTCGAGTCTTAAACTAAAGACCCTGGGTGGATGTAGCTTTCTGAAAAATGTATCCGATTTGCTAGAAGGCTTAATGCCTCGGTGGGGGTGGGCAGACTCTAGGATCAGGGGAAAAACAGTAAGGCACTGTAAGGCAATTTTGTGCATGTATACACTGCTATAAAAAGTACAGAAGCACAATTCCTGAAGCAGAATTCACAGTGCTGCCCACTTTAAATTAAGGCACCAGATTACTGGAATATTTGTATGCTGGAGTCAGCTATTCTTGAATCTCTGTTTTTGTAAAAGTCCTTGCCTTCTGTATCATTAGAGACCCAGTAGTCTTGGATCTTTTGTATATTCACTAATTAGATAGTACCACTAGTACCAGAACTAGAGCTCTAAATCTTCACCAGCAGATAAACCAAACATGATGGAGAAAGAGGTATCTCACTTGTCATCTTCCCTATCTCTGGAGAAGATGCAGCGTGATTACCTTCTTTAAATGTGACCTGGATGACTGGGTTGATGCATGCAAATTTACCCTGCACTTGACTGGCCTAACCCTTGTCAAGATAGGGGCCCAGTCTAAGGATGGACACTGGCAGGGCCTAAATGGTTGCAAGACTGAAGTGCTTTTAATGTTCTCAGTTTTGTGTCATGTCATTTGTCTCAGATGAGCCACCACCATATTGCAATCATCAGAGGTCTAGGTACCTGAAAGAAAGCTCACTGTAGTCCTGTTTTTTCCAGCCTTCTGAAAGTAGTACATGTTTGCCCAACTATGGAATCGTGCATCACTAGCACATTTTTTAGTGTTTGAGTGCTGGGTTATTTTTTCCCCTCTGGTAAATAGCCTCTATAAGTATGATGGTATGTGTTGTGATGTTTGATTTCCAGTGATTCTTAATCTTGCTGGACATTGGAGGCTTGGGCAGTGACTTTTTGTACAGCCCCATCATATGAAAAGTTTCCAGCTATTTGTGTGAAGTGTTGTGAAAATGTGTAGTGTTCAGATTGTTTTCATATGAGTGATGCAGCCATCTTCGCTAAATATTTTAATCTCTCACAGGTACTTTGTGATGTAAGTGTTTATTTTCTTTGTGTATGAGGAAGTTGCTACATAGTGCAAGTAGATGAAGCCTTGTGTGGCTGGTAACTGAGGGAAGACAAGTTGGCTGTCCTTCCATTTAGTTCAAGAGTATAGAAATATAGGATAAAGGCCTATTTTGTACAGTATTTGACTTTGTCACGCAGCACACTCATCTTTGGTGCTTTTAGGCAACAGTGTGGGTTCTATTCCCACTCCAGGTGACAAGATAGCAGTCACTGCAATGCTGCATTGGTGGGTGGTGCGCTATCAAGGTCCCATCTACTTGAGCTGACGTTAGCTCAGGTGGATGTAAAAGATCTCATGGCACCTATTAAAAAAGTAAGCTAACTTTTTTGGCCAAATTTTTCCTAGTTTAAGACTTCTGACTTTCAGTGGAGAGGGCACTAGCCTAGTGGTACTTATCTGGTCAGCAAAGGATAAATGAATAAAAGCAAATAAGTAGAACACTCTTGAGTGCATTGTAGCCAGTAGTACAATAAAACATTTGTAGTAAAACAAATTATAGGATGTGCATTTAACTGTTGCAGTATTCTTTACATTAGGGATCACTTGCCAAGGGCGGCCTGACATCCGACCAGTATACCAAAGTCTTTAGGTTGCCTTAGGGTATGCCGCATGTCGCATGTATGCTTCATGCATAGCATAGGGCATAAAAGTGGCGTTTTGATGTACCATCCTCAGAACAACTTTACCAGGCCGAACACCTTAGTTTGTCTGAAAGCCCAGTAATGTTCTTCATGTTTCACTGTTGCAGTCATTACATTTGGGTAATCCTGTTGGCAGGTTGCCCTCAGTCAGCCTGAATTCCAAAGTCTTGGGTCCAGCATTGGTTGCAGTCACCCCTTCCCTGACGTCAGGTCATCAGGGGTATAAAATATGCAGCAGACGCCATTTTTTTTTCAGTATTTCTTGCCACGTGGTGCCCGAAGCAGAAGCAGTTCGCAAGTGCCGGTTGGCCGACTCCTGAGATTTTCATGTTAGAGTTTCAGTTCCGAAGTCTTTATTAAAAGCTAAGTACCCCATTGGGGAAACTTTTTTCTTGTTCCAGACCGAGGTCAGAAAAAGTTAATTGTATTTCTTGTGGGAAGCAAATACCTCCATAAGGACTTTCATTCTTACTGTATTCCTTGCCTAGGCCCTGACCACGACATTTTAAGTTGTCGGTTTTGTGCTAGATTTAACCAACGCACTATTAAGTGTCGGTACGATTTTGCACTAAGCTATTTTGGGCACAGATTTAATTATACAATGTCATCTGATAGCCATCCGACTACCGGAGTTCACAAAAAGCGCAAAGAAAGAAAAGGACAGGCATCCAAGGTCCAAAACCGACGACAAAACTTCTAAGCCAGTCGCCGGTTCTCAGGTGTTTTTGCAGCCCCTGAAGCACACTACTTTAGAGTTGCAGGCCGCTACAGACTCCCACGTGGAGTCGGTCAGGCCACTGGAAACTCAAGATATATAGGAGCCTCTGAGACTATATTCCCTCAGATGGGTCCGGAGCCGCTGAGCAGGCATCGGCTTCTGAGGGTGTTTTCAGACCTAAACAGTTGTACATTAAACCAACTACAGCTATAAAGGCAAAGAAACAAGTTCACCATCCACATGGACAGGCCTCCATGCCCAAAAAACAGATGCTCAAAATGGCCGAAGACTTAATTACCTTGATCAGGGGTTCCCATCCCCCCTCCTGATAAGAGGCCTAGGCAAGAGACAGATACTGAATCTTCAGATCCGGTTTCCATTTCCTCAGATTCCTCTTCTGATCAGGAATATTCTCTTCCCCCCCTATGAGGATTCTAATGCTGAAGAGTCTATTCCTTCAGCTTTTCCTCCTGAGCACTGTTCCTTTGGGAAACCTTGCATACCATGAGGAAGCATTTCCACTGGGAGAGCCAACATTTTTCAGAATCTAAGAGGAGGTTCAGGGACTTCCTTCTACTACCTCAACACAGGCCACTAGCTATTCCACCTGCGTTAGACATTGTAGATGATGCATTTTTCAGAGTCTAGTCTGACCCCTGACTCCTTACCTCCAGCTCCTGTTAAGCCTGACCGATACAACAGGGTTCCTGACTCTCATAAATTCCTTTTCAAAAACCCTGCTGCAGACCCAGAAACTATTTCTCAGGGTCCCAAAGGGGTTAAGGCTTCCACTGCAAAACTCCCTACCCCCTCTGACAATGATTCTAGGGCACTGGATAGATGGGGAAAAAAGATTTACACATCTGCTACCTTGCCTATAAGGGCCTTAAACTGCCAGTTTCATATGCTCAGATCAGCAATATGTCATGACACTGCTTAAACAGAAAATGTTGGTAAATTCTGAATGTGCAGAAAACAAAGAAATACAGTGTTTACTGCATGCAGCTGAACAAGTTGGAAAGCATACTTTGCAATGTGGATTAGATTCTCTGGAGGCCTCCTGCAGTGCCGCTGTTACGGGTTCTGTAATTAGGAGGCATGCTTGGTTAAAGGAACAAAATCTGCCTGATCATGTCAAAGCTAAATTATTAGATCCACCATTACAGCACGATACCTTGTTTGATGTTAAGGCAGAAGAGGTGTTAAAGAAAATGGAGGACAAAGCTAAATCTATGCAAACGGTGAAAGATTTTTTTACAAGTACAGCCACCTAGGTTTAGCAGACACTGGCCAACAAAGAATCTGTCCTTTCCAGTGTCAGACAGACCTCAAAGGGGCAGATCCAGACGCCCTAGAGGTAAGATCCCAGCCGCAAGGTCTGTACAGGTCTAAGCAGTGGGGTGCTTCTACCCCCGAAAGTGGAGAAGACAAATCGCAACGATACAGGAAACCGTCACAATGACTTCCCCCTGCCTGCACCAAGCAATTATCTACTGGCAGCACCCTTAGGGGGAAAAATAGCACTTTTTTCTCAAAATTGGCACATTATAACCCAGTACAAATGGGTTCTAGACAGTGTCCCAAGGCTGCAAGTTTCACTTCCATACTCTACCAAGGGCAAACGGTTGGCCAGACCTGCCAAAATATCGGTGGGCAGAGGCCCAAAAACAAGTCTCATCCCTCATGGACATGGGGGCTATTCAAGTGCCATAGCAAGAGCAGGGACAAGGATTTTACTTGACTGTTCGTGTTTCACTGTTGCAGTAGTTACAATTGGGTTATCCTGCTGGCAGGCTACCCGCAGTCAGCCTGAATTCCAAAGTCCTGGTCCGACGTCGGTTGCTGTTGCCTCCTCCCTGACGTCAGTGCGCCAGGAGTATAAAAGATAAAGCCAACGCCATTTCCTGAAGTCTTTCTTGCCACGCAGTGCCTGAAGCAAAAGCAGTTCAAGTGCCGGTCCGCCAACTCCTGATTTTTGTCCGCTTCAAATTTCAGATCCGAAGTCTTCATTAAAGCTAAGTACCCCGTTGGGGAAACTTTTTTTCTTGCTCCAGACCGATGTCAGAAAAAGTTAATAATTGTATTTCTTGTGTGAAACAAATACCTCATAAGGATTTTCATTCTTACTGTATTCCTTGCCTAGGCCCTGACCACGATGATGCTAGTTGTCGGTTTTGTGCTAGATTTAACCAATGCAGTACTAAGCGTCGGAACGATTTTGCTTTTCATTATTTTGGTAGAAGATTTAATTATATTATGCCGTCTGAACAGCCGACTGCCGCAGTTTATAAAAAGCACAAAGAAAAGGTCAGACATACGAGGTCCAAAACTGACAAGGCTTCTGCTAGGCCAGTCGCTGGTTCTCAGTGAGACACTTTCGCAGCCCCTGATGCCCGCTACCTCAGAGCCACATGCCCCTTCCGACTCCCACGTGGAGCCGACTAGGCCGCTGGAAACTCAAGGTATTGGACCCTCGGAAACTATTCCCTCAGATGGGTCCGGAGCCGCTGAGCAGACATTGACTTCTGGGGGTGTATTCAGGCCTACACAGTTATATGTGGAAACGACTACAGCTTCAAAGGCAAAGACTAAAGCACCTTTAACGATAAAGAAACAAGTGCAACATTCCCCTGGACAGGCCTCCATGCCTAAAAAACAGATGCTTAAAATAGCCGAAGACCAAATGGCTGAAGACCAAATTACTTGATCAGGGGATGTTCTTCATCTCACATTGCTGCAGTCCTTACACTTGGGGTAGTCCGCTGTCCTCGGTCGGCCCGAATATCAAAGTATAAGGCTGACGTCGGTCAAGGCGCATTTGACTGACATCAGGACGTCAGGGTACAAATGCGCATGACCGACGTCATATCCCCAGTCTTTTTTGCCGCATGGTCCGATGCAGAAGCAGCATTGCAAGTGCCGGTTGGTGTTCTGAAATTTTTCGATTTCGGAGTTTCAGACCGAGTCAAAGTTGGCTAAGTACCCCGTTGGGGAATATTTTAGTTTTTTCTTGCCTCAGTGGTTTACCGGATGTCAGAAAAAGTGAATAATTCTACTTCTTGTGGGGAACAGATAACGCATAGAGACTATCATACTTTGTGTATTCCTTGTTTAGGGCCTGAGCACGACGTTGTTGGGTGTCGCTCTTGTGCTAGATTCAATAAGCGCACTATAAAGAGAAGGTTAGATTGTGCCAGGTTAGTCTTGAGCGGTGCAATTATAAAATGCCGTCGGATGCTCCGCCCGCTTCTTCGAAGAAGCGCAAGGACAAAGCAGTTAAGCCTAGGCTAGAAGAACCGTCCGTACCGGACGCCGGTTCTTTAGAGGTGTCGGTGGAGCCGGTGGTTCCACCGGAGGTTTCTTTGGGATCCCAGGGAGAGACTTTGTTATTGCAGGATGTGGCCTCTCAGGAGGCAGGGCAGGCTGATGGGGCTTCTCAGGTTACTATACTCCCTCCCTTCCTAGGGTGGTTAGGCCCTCTCCTTCTGTTTCCAAGGCTTCTCCCAGAGGCAGGCCAGGTTTAGCTTCAGTTGGTGTCACCCCTAGTTCTTCAGGAACTGTGCCCAAGAAGCATATGCTTAAAATGGCAGAAGATTTGATTACTTTGATTAGGGGTTCTTTGCCCCTCCTGATAAGAGACCTAGGGTGGAGCCTGAGCTAGGGAGTTTTGAGCAGGCTTGGTGTTTCAGAGTCTTCGGCTGAAGACTTGCAGGAGTATTCCCTTATTCTGATTCTGATGTGGATGACTCTACTCCTTCTGCTTCTCCTCCTGAGGATTTTTCTTTTCAGAAACTCTTCATTCCATGAGGCAGCATTTTAAGAGGGAAGGACAGGACTTCTCTTATTCCAGGAAAACGCTTACAGAATTGTTGTTTTTACCCCAGCATAGGCCTTTGGCTATACCTCCTGTTTTGGATGTGGTGGAAGATGTTTTACAGAGGCTTCTCTTAATCCTGATTCTTTGCCTCCTGCTCCTGTTAAACTGGATAGGTATTACAGGGTGCCTGAAGCTCATAAGTATCTTTTTAAGAGTCCTAGGGCAGACCCAGAAACTGTTAGTCAGGGGCCTAAAGGTGTTAAGGCTTCTGTTGTCAAGAATCCGGTTCCTACAGATAGAGGCCAGGGCCTTGGATAGATGGGGAAAGAAAGTTTATACTTCTTCCACTCTAGCTATGAGGGCTTTGAATTGCCAGTTTCACATGTTGAAATACCAAAACTATCTCCTTTCACAATTGAAGTCTAAGGTTGATGCTCTGGCGGAAGGTATTGATTGTAAAGAGTTACAAGATTTAGTACATGTTTCTGAACAGGTGGGTAAGCATTCTTTGCAATGTGGTTTTGATGCTGTACAGGCCTCGTCTAGGGTGGCTGCCACTGGGTCAGTTCTTCGCAGGCACGCCTGGCTGAGGGATCAGAATTTATCTGACCATGTTAAAACAAGGATTTTAGATGCTCCTTTACAATCTGATGTGTTGTTTGGTTCTCCTGTTGAGGCAGTTTTAAAGAAAATGGAAGACAAGGCTAAGTCTATGCAGACTGTTAAAGATTTTTTGCAGGTTCAGCCTCCAAAGTTTAGTAGAAATTGGCCTACTAAGGGGTGGACGTATCCTTCTTATGATTCCCAGTCTAGGGGTAGATCTAGACATGGTAGGGGCAGAGCTCAGGGCTCTTTCAGGCCTAGAACAGGGAGTTCTCCTGCACAGTCTTCGGGTGAGGGCAGGGGTCAGTCCTTTCGTAAACAGACCCAATGACCTACCTTTTCAGCTGCCAGAGCCTTCTTGTCTGGCAGCACCTTTGGGAGGAAGGTTGGCACTTTTCAAAGAAAATTGGAGTTTAATTACCCAAGACAGATGGGTATTGGATATCATTCACCACGGTTACAGGTTTTATTTCCATACCTTGCCTCCTTTCAAAGGCATGCCAGACGTTCCTCCTCAACAAAGATTAGAGGCTCACAAGCAAATTTCTCTGTTACTCCAAATAGGGGCCATACAGCCGGTCCCTATGCCAGAAGTGGGCCTAGGATTTTATTCTCGCCTGTTCCTAGTACCAAAGAAAGGGAACACGTGGAGACCAATTTTGGACTTATCTATCCTCAACACTTATCTGGACATTCCCAAGTTCAAAATGTTGACGTTACAGCAGCTTTTACCTCTGCTGGGCAAAGATCATTGGATGGTAACTTTGGATCTCAAGGAGGCTTATCTTCATGTTCCTATCAGACTGAGTTGCAGGAAGTATCTGCGTTTTCGAGCTGAGACTTCTCATTATCAGTTCTCTGCATTGCCCTTTGGCTTATCTACTGCGCCCAGAGTGTTCACGAAAGTTCTGGCTCCAGTGATAGCTTTCCTCAGGTTAAAAGGAATACAGATCTATCCTTATTTGGACGATTGCCTGATTCTGGCTCATGGAAGGGACGAGCTTCTTCATCATTTGGATTATGTGATAGCAGTGCTAAGATGCCTGGGGTATTCTGTGAACGAAATAAAGTCCAGTCTAGTCCCCTCTCAGGACATGTGCTTTCTGGGTGTGAGACTGAATACAGCATCCCAGATGGCCTTTTTGACCCCGGACAAACAAAAGAATCTTTCCCTTTACTTTCATCAGTTGTCTCATCAGTCCAGGCTGACTGCAAGGACAGTCCTTCAAGCCTTGGGGTTCATGGCATCTTGTATTCTGGTGCTTCCCAATGCCAAACTGCATATGAGGAAGTTACAATGGTATCTCAAAAATGTATGGACACAGCACTGCCAGGATTTGGACACTGTCATTCAAATAATACCTTGCATTCAAAAGGAATTGTTGTGGTGGGCTCAGGAATGTCACCTAAACAAGGGACTCTCTGTGACCCGGCCAGAGGCGAGTCAGATTCTAACGACAGATGCCTCAGACAAAGCTTGGGGAGCTCATCTGAATGGAAAGTGGATACAAGACAAGTGGCCTGCCAGACTACAACATCTACATATCAACCTGAAAGAGATGTTAGCAGTCCAGTTTGCATTAATAGCTTTCAAGGATTTACTTCTTCCAGGGCAGGTGTTGATTCTAACAGACAACACAACTGTCATGTGGTACATCAACAAGCAAGGCGGAACACATTCTTATCCTCTATGCAGGCAAGCAATGATTTTGTGGGAGACTGCTCTCAGTTTACAGCTAAATCTTCAGGCAAGGTTTCTGCCGGGAGCACAGAACTCCTTAGCAGATGTGTTGAGCAGACAAATTATGGATCCCCACGAGTGGAATATGGATCCTCATGTATTTCAGAAATTGACAGTGTCATGGGGAACTCCAGACATAGATCTGTTCGCTTCTCCACTAAACCACCAGCTGCCAAAGTTTTGCACAAAAAGGTTTCATCCCACAGCTTGGAAAGTGGATGCTCTTTTTCAATTGGAGCAATCTTCATGTGTATGCCTTTCCGCCTCTGCCTCTCCTCCCAAAGGTACTACTAAAGGCCAGACAAGACAAGCCAAGGATGATTTTGATAGCTCCACATTGGCCTCGACAGCATTGGTACCCATTACTGAGAAGCCTGGTACGGAAGCCTCCATGGCCTTTGCCTTCGATTCCACACCTGTTGTCTCAGGAGGACAGTCATTTGCTCAATGTCAAGCTTCACTCTCTGCACCTAACAGCCTGGCATATTCTGTTTTGAACCATAATGGGCCTCCACTTCCACAGCAAGTTTTGAATGTTATTTTGGAAGCTAGAAGGCCTAGTACAAGGAAAGTGTACGCAGATAAATGGAAGAGATTTTTATTTTGGAGTGCAGCAAAGGATTTTGATGTTTCTGAGCCTAATTTAAGTGTGGCTCTTCAATATCTTACTGAGTTACTGGACAAAGGTTTGTCCTTCTCTTCTATTAAGGTTCATGCTGCAGCAATTTCGGCTCACTATGATTGTGACCCACCATTGTTTTCTCATCCTTTGTTCAAGCAATTTCTTAGAGGGGCAAAGAATATAAGACCCCCACGAAGAGCTCCTACTCCTGCTTGGGATCTCAATTTTGTGTTGGAGAAACTCACTCTACAGCCTTTTGAGCCTGCAGCTACTACTGAATTAGTTTTTATCATGGAAGACTGCTTTTTTGTTGGCTATTACCTCTGCAAGAGGGGTTTCTGAGTTGCAGGCCCTTATGGCAGTTGAGCCTTTCTTAATTTTCCATAAGGATAGGGTATCTTTACGTACTAATCCTTCCTTTATGCCTAAAGTGGTTTCTGGTGTGGCTTTAAACCAAACTATTCATTTGCCTACTTTTTATGCAAATCCCCAAAATAAAGGGGAAAAGATTTTGCACACTTTAGATGTACACAGGCAGTTGCGATATTATTTGGACAGAACTAAAGGGTTCAGGCAGTCTCAGCAGTTATTTGTTTCTTTTGCTTTGAGTTCTCAGGGCAAGCCTGTGTCGAAACAAACAATTTCTAAGTGGATTGGGTTTTGCATTGCTTTCTGTTATTCCCATCATGGCAAGGAGATTCCAGCTGGGATTAGGCCTCATTCCACTAGGGCTACTGCCACTGACAGCTTTTTGAGGGGTGGCAACTAAGGATATTTTGGAGGCAGCTACTTGGAGTTCAGTGCATACTTTCTCTAGGCATTATCACCTACCACTTTACTCTAAATCCAGGGCTGGTTTTGCCACTGCTGTTTTGCAGGGCATTTTGGCAGCTCCTGCTTCCTTATAGTTTGGCCATCCTCCCTTACCTCTGCTTTGGGATTCTACCCAAGTGTAAGGACTGCAGCAATGTGAGATGAAGAACATAGTACAGTTTTGTACCTACCATAAATGTAGATGTTCAAGATCCACATTGCTGCAGTCCAATTACCCTCCCTCCTTCCCTCTGTAGTTAGAGGCGGTTGTGTGGGTTGGGTTGTCAATATGATGTATATTGTATATATTGTACATATTTTAGTGCTAGGATGGTTGGTTGTTTGTTTGCTGTCTTTTGGTTTTGACCTTTATTTTTAGGGTCTTCTGACATCTGGGGCAAGAAAAGACTGAGGATATGACGTCGGTCATGCGCATTTGTACCCTGACGTCCTGATGTCAGTCAAATGCGCCTTGACCGACGTCAGCCTTATACTTTGATATTCGGGCCGACCGAGGACAGCGGACTACCCCAAGTGTAAGGACTGCAGCAATGTGGATCTTCGAACATCTACATTTATGGTAGGTACAAAACTGTACTTTCCCATCCCCCTCCTGATAAGATGCCTAGGCAAGAGACAGAATATGAATCTTCAGATCAGGTTTCCATTTCCTCTGATTCCTCTTCTGAACAGGAATACTCTCTTCCTCCCTATGAGGATTCTGATGCTGAAGAATCTATCCCTTCTGCCTCTCCTCCTGAGGATTATTCTTTTGGGGAGACCCTGCATACTATGAGGGAGCACTTCCACTGGGAGAGCCAAGATTACTCAATCTAAGAAAAGTCTCAGAGACTTCCTTTTACTACCTCAGCACAGGCCCCTTGCTATCCCTCCTGTTTTAGACATTGTAGATGATGTTTCAGAGTCCGGTCTGTCTCCTGACTCTCTACCTCCAGCTATTGTTAAGCCAGACAGATACTACAGGGTTCCTGATTCACATAAATTTCTTTATAAAAACCCTGCTGCTGTCCCAGAAACTATCTCCCAGGGTCCCAAAGGGGTCAAGGCTTCCACTGCAAAAAACCCTATCCCCTCTGACAGGGATTCAAGGGCCCTGGACAGATGGGAGAAAAAGATTTACACTTCTGCTACCTTGGCGGTAAGGGCCTTAAATTGTCAGTTTCATATGCTTAAATATCAGCAATACCTTATGTCACTGCTTAAACAGAAAATGTTGACAAATTCTGAATGTGCAGAAAACCAAGAAATGCAGGATTTATTGCATGCAGCTGAACAAGTGGGAAAACCTACATTGCAATGTGGTTTTGATTCTCTGGAGGCCTCCTGCAGGGCCGCTGTCACGGGTTCTGTCATTAGGAGGCATGCTTGGTTAAAGGAACAGAATCTGCCTTATGTTAAAGCAAAATTATTAGATGCTCCATTACAGCATGATACCTTGTTTGGTGTTAACGCAGAAGAGGTGTTGAAGAAAATGGAGGACAAAGCTAAATCTATGCAAACAGTCAAGGATTTCTTACAGGTACAGCCTCCCAGGTTTAGCAGGAACTGGCCTACAAAGAATTGGTCCTTTCCAGTGTCAGACAGGCCACAAAGAGGCTCATACAGGTCTAATCATTTGGGTGCTTCTACCTCCAAAACCAGATAAGATAAATCACAGCCATACAGAAAACAAGTCTCAATGACTTCCCCTGCCAGCACCAAGCACTTAACTTCTGGCAGCCCCTTTAGGGGGAAAACTAGCACATGTTAAGTTGTCAATCTCGCCTTCATTCTTGCTGGATGGGTTCGGAGCCAAACCTTGGCTCCGACTCGGCCACTTACTAAAGCTCGATAGCTAATTTTACCGGCTCGAGGCAACCCTATATCCCATGATGCTAGGCGATCACTACCCCGATCTCGTTTGCCGCTTTCGAGGTGTGTTTTTACCGGCTCTTGGTAAGTCTTGGAGTTATATATATATATATTACCTTAGTTTTCCCACTCTTTTCTTGTTTAGCTAACTTAACGGTTAATTTAAAACCTTTTTCCCGTTAGTACCCTTTTCTTTTCCCCTTATCCCAAATTATACATCCCTCCCTTTAGGTTAGGCCTTAGGCCTGCCCCTTTCCTAATTCCTGACAGGGATTCTGTACTGTGTTTGTGGTGTGTTTGTACCCCTGTATCCCTGTTTTTCTTAGTTTGTGTGGATTGGGCGTGTGCGTTTGTGTGTTTTTTACGTTTGTGCCCTTTTACTTCGACAGCACTATGTCGAAGGACACAAAGGTCTCAGGCTTCAAGAAGTGTGACTCGTGCTGTCAGAAGATGTCTCTGACAGACTGTCACACTTGTGTTTACTGCCTGGGACCTCTGCACCTGCAGGACTCTTGTTCTGTGTGCCATGCATTCAGCCCAAGAGTCCTGCAGGAGCGCTGGAACAAGTTAATCTTAAGGGGCTTATTAAAGCCCGAGGGCTCCCCGTCTAAGTCTGTGCCAGGGAAGCCCTCGAAGCCAGCCAAACCGGCTCAGAGTCCTAAGCCTTCAGCTGCTGGCTCTCCATCTGTGGCAAGATCGGCTCCGGCTGGAGCAGATACTTCTGTGTCGCAGCTTCCAGCATCGACTCCACTCTGCCCCGATACCGCTGAGCCTCTACTGTCACGGTCTGTTCCGGCTGGAGCTGACTTATCTTCGGCTCCTTCGGCTCCATCCATCTCCCGGAAAATGTCCAGATCCCCATCTTTGGAATCGATGCATTTGGCTCCGGGGTCACCCTTGCTCTTGGAGTGGAGCCATCAGAGCCATTCTTCTCTGTCGTCCAGGCTTTCCGACCACGACCTTGAGAGAGTGGTCAGTAGACTGTTAGTCTCAGGTACTGGCCCAAATGCTTCATAGCCCGTCTCATCAGACAGTGGCTATTTCAACTCCACCTACTATTCCTCCCTCGACTCTCCCTCAGAGTTCGGAGTCTGAGTTCCTCTGAGCCGTGACTGTTGTGGCGTCTGAGCCAATGCCTCCCCCTTCGGCTCCGTTGTCCTCTGCTCCGATCTCCTCCTTGATGCCTTCATTGGAGGGATCGTGGCGCCTGGTTTTCTCACCGGCTCCGAGGGGGCGAGTGGCATCGGACCCTTGTCTGACCCCGTTCTCCCTCTCAGAGCGTCGGCGCTGATGAGCCCGGCCCCGACATCGGCTTCGGAGCCGTCCCTGTCGGTGCGGCCTGGGGTTCCTACTTCGGAGCTTACTTAGGAAAATTATTCAAGAACGATGGGATATACTGGAGGCAGAGGAAGAGATTGTGAAATTAGTAGGAAACAGACCCAGATTTAAGTATAAGAATAAAAAGAACCTGAAGAGGTTGTTATGCCATAAATCCACCCCAGAACAGAGAATGAGGATTTATAACACCATCCCGTGTGGTAAATGCAACCAATGTAGTCATATTAATACTAATTATTCTTTTCAGCCCCCCAATATAGACAAGGAATTCTTTTTTATGACAGGTACTGATTGTAGGAGTGTTAATGTGATATATTTGGCCCAGTGTGGTGCTTGCACCGCGTTTTATATTGGAAAGACGAACAGGGAATTTAGAGTCCGGATAAGGGAACATTTAAATCATATTAGAACTAAGCAGGAACATAATGCCCTGGCCAGGCATTGTAAAGAAGCAGGCCCTTCACATAAATTTACTTTCTGCGTAATACAACACATTAAGAACAACCTTAGAGGTGGGGATTTGGAGAATTTTACTTTAGAGTTAGAACTCAGATGGATTTTACGTCTGAGAGCAGATAGCCCACCCGGTCTTAATGATAAGACTAGTTTACAAACTATATTAAAAAAAGGGATTATGAAATGAATAGCGTGTGGGCACTGGCTATATGATAGATAGAGTTTTAATGTTACACACACACATTTATTTTTTGTAATATATATGCGTATTGATAGTTGGTATTTTATGTATTTTATGCATGTTTATATTTTAAACTTTCAAAGTTTTATGAATAGATGTTAGGATGTGCTATTTTGTCGCATTTGTAATGTTTTTGCATCTAGTTATTTTATTTTAATTGATTATGTAATTAGCTCATTAGCCTTTAAATGGAGGCAAATGTATGAACGCTAGGGAGTTAATTGAATGTGATATATAAAGGACTGTGATATGTGGTCTTGATGCAGTCTGATGAAGCCAAGGAGGTGAAAGCGCTAACTGTACCAGAATAAAGAGCATTCGTTTATGTTTTATACGAGTCTTCGGTCATATTTTCATTCTAAGTTTTTTATCGTTGGTGTCTGTAAGCCTATATGTGTTCCGTTTACCGTTTATGAGTTTGTGGACTTATAAATGACGGGTTGGTTCGTAGGGAAACCCTGTCCTGATGGAAGATGAGAAAGGGCTGCACAGCCATGAGGGCTTGTAATTCCGAGACCCTACGAGCTGAGGTAATAGCCAGAAGGAAAGCTGTTTTCCAGGACAAATATTGTGAATCTGTTGAGGCAGCTGGTTCAAAGGGAGGCAATGTCAATTTTTCCAGTATGTAATTAAGATCCCAGGCTGGGATTGGTTGTTTCCTTGGAGGTCTTATATTCTTAGCTCCTCTGAGGAACTGTCTTAAGAGTGGGTGAGAGAATAAGGGTGGATCAGTGTTGTATTCTGCAGAAATGGCTGAGGCATGGATTTTAATGGAGGAGAATGACAGTCCACTGTTCAGCAGCTCCGTTAGATACTGTAATATCTGAGGCAAATTCAGTTTTCTAGGATCCTGATCCTTTTTCTCATTCCAAGCGCTAAATCGTTTTGCGGAGTAAGCTTTTCTAGTAGATGGCCTTCTGGCTTCCAAAATGACATCCTGTACCTCCTTGGAGAGTAGGGTCTGCTGTGGTATTAAGGAATTTTCCATGCAGCCAAATTGAGAGTTTTCAGCTGACTATGAAGAGTTTTGTAGCTGTGCTGAGTCAGGAGAGGCATTAGAGGTAGGGTCCAGGGAGGAGAATTTTAGGCTCCTCAGGAGTGGATACCAGTGTTGTCTTGGCCAGTCTGGAGCAATCAGTATCATCTTTGGTCTGTCTGTTCTTGTTTTCAAAAGTACCTTGGTCAGTAGAGGAATAGGTGGAAAGGTGTGAACTGTCCTTGCTGCCCAACTGAAAGAAAGGGCGTCCACTCTCCAGGCCTTTGGATGAAATGTCCTTGAGCAGAACTTTGTCAATTGGTGATTTTTGTGGGAAGCAAAGAGATCTATGTCTGGCCTTCCCCAGGCTTGGATTATCTTTGTGAACACTTGAGGATGCAACTTCCATTCGTGAGGGTCTGTCATATTTTTGCTTAGATTGTCTGCCAGCGTGTTTTCCATACCTGGCAAGTACTGTGCTTGAAGCTCGATTTGCCATTCCAGAGCCCTGTTCCAAAGTGACATGGCCAGCCTGCACAGGGGGTATGAATGTGTTCCTCCCTGTTTGTTTATGTACCACATTACTGTGGTATTGTCTGTTCTTATTAATAATTGTCCAGGATGCAGGAGGTACTTGAAAGCTGTAATTGCATTTATTACTGCTAGCATTTCCTTTTGATTGATGTGAAGGTGCTTTTCCTTTTGGGACCATTTGCCCTGAATGCACCTGTCATGTGTGCCCCCCAGTAGTCTGAGCCTGTTGTGATGACTTGATTTGCTTGAGGCTTGCTGAATTGTAGACCTGCGTTTGTTTGGCATGCTTGAGCCCACCATAGAAATTCCTTTTCTAAACTTGGAATTAGTGGTATTATTGTTTCCAAACTGTGGCTGTGTTGAGACCATAGGTTTTTTAAGTACCATTGAAGTTTCCTCATATGCAAGTTTGCACATGGGATTAGAAGAATGCAAGATGCCATGAATCCCAGCGCCTGCAGGATTTTCCTTGCAGTTAGCCTGGTACAATTTGCTAGTATCTTGAAGTAATGAGTTAGTTGCCCCTGTTTTTCTGGCGCAAGATGGGCCATCTGGGTGTTTGTGTCCAAGTTGGCACCCAGGAAAATTATTTTCTGAGATGGTGTTAGCCTGGATTTCTCTTTGTTGACTGTGTATCCCAGAGAATTCAATAACTGTATTACATAAGCCAGATGCTCCAGAAGTATGTGCTTGCTGTCCGCTTGGATCAGGCAGTCGTCCAAATAAGGGTATATTTGTATCCCTTGAAGTCTGCAGTAGGCAATTACTGATGCCAGGCATTTCGTGAATACTCTGGGTGCAGTAGATAAGCCAAAGGGCAGTGCAGAGAATTGATAGTGGATTGAACCTGCAAGAAATCTGAGGTATCTTCTGCAGCTTTGTATGATTGGGACATGCAGGTATGCCTCCTTGAGGTCCAGTGTTACCAGCCAAGACCCCTTGCCCAGCATGGGAAGAAGCTGCTGTAAGGTGAGCATCTTGAATTTTGGTACTAGTAGAAATGTGTTTAGGATGGATAAGTCCAAAATGGGTCTCCAATCTGTTCCCTTCCTTGGTACCAGGAATAGTCTGGAATAAAAACCTTGACCTTGCTCGTGAGTAGGTACCTCTTGAATAGCTTTCATGTCCATGAGCTTTGAAATTTGTATTTGAGCCTCTGCCCTTTGATTGCGTGGCAGGTTCGGCATGCCTCTCATTTTTGGAAGAGTGTGAAAATGAAATCTGTAGCCTCTATTTATAATGTCCAGGATCCATTTGTCTTTTGTGACAATATGCCAATTTTTTGAAAATGCCAGCTTTCCTCCCAAGGGTGCTGCCACTTGAGCCTTGTTTGGCATGCAAGGGGGAAAGTCATTGGGTTTTTCTGTATTGCTGTGCATTGTCTTCGCCACCTCTTGATGCTGGAGGTTGCCATTGTCTGCCTCTATATGATCCTTGAGAATGTCCTCTGCTTCTTCCGCATCTGTATCTACCTCTTTGGGGCTTGTCTGTGGCTGGAAAGGACCAGGTTTTTGTAGGCCAATTTCTTCTAAATTGTGGTGGTTGTACCTGCAGAAAAGCCTTAACAGTTTGCATAGACTTAGCTTTTTCTTCCCTTTTCCTTCGTTTTTCCTCAGCATTAGTACCAAATAACACATCCTTTTGTAAAGGAGCATCCAGTAATTTAGCCTTGGCATGATCAGGAAGGGTTTGTTCCCTAAGCCAAGCATGTCTACGAATGACTGGTCCTGTAACTGCAGCTCTACTTGAGGCCTCTAGAGCATCATAACCACATTGCAAGGTGTGCTTACCCACTTGTTCTGCACTATGCATCATATCTTGCAACTCCTTCAGATCTGTTTGTTCAGGTTGTGACATTTTATTCTTTAATTGTGATAACAGAAACTGCTGATATTTAAGCATATGGAACTGACAATTTAAGGCCCTCATGGCTAGAGTGGCCGAGGTATATACCTTTTTTCCCCACCTTTCTAAGGATCTAGACTCTCTTTCGGAAGGGTAATGGATTCTTAGCAGTAGAGGCCTTCATTCCCTTGGGACCCTGAGAAATGGTTTCTGGGTCAGCATTATGGCTTTTGTAAAGAAATGGGTGTGAGTTAGGAACTCTGTAGTACCTATCAGGCTTGACTGGGGCTGGAGGCAGGGAATCCGGATTAAGGCAAGCCTCTGAATAAACATCAAGTATGTCCAAGACAGGAGGTATCGCCAGAGGCCTGTGCTGGGGTAGTAGAAGAAATTCCTTAAGCCTTTTCTTTGAATCTGAAAAATCCTGGCCTTCCCAATGGAAGTGTTCCCTCAAGGTATGCAAGGTTTCCCCGAATGAGGAATCCTCTGGGGGGGATACAGATGGAATGGACTGTTCTGCATCAGAATCTTCAAAAGGGGAGTACGAATGCTCCTCTTCATCAGAATGTTTTGAAATAATGGAGCCCTGGTCAGAAGAGGGAGATTCTTCCTCCACTCTGGGTCTCTTGTCCGGTGGGGGTTGTGAACCCCTGATAAGAGTAATTAAATCCTCAGCCATTTTGAGCATCTGCCTTTAGGCATGGGGCCTGTAGATGGGCCCTGTGCAACAGGCCTCTGGGAGTGCATGGCTGATTTAGACTTAGTAAAGGCCTTGATGGAAAAGGAAGAAGGTCTGAAGACACCATGGTTGGAAGTAGATCTGTCCACATTAAGAGGTTCAACACTCACCGTGGCTTCGGGAGCTGTAGCCAGGGTGTGGGCCGAGGAACCAGCGGTCTCGGGTACAGAGGACACCGCCAGAGAAGCGTCGTCGGTAGTCAGGGGCTGCATAGGCGCCTCACTGAGAACCGGACCACGTGTAACCGGTCTTGGCGTGGTGTCGGTTGAGACCATGGGCCTCACGTGTCGGTCTTTGTCCTTGCGTTTTTTGGACAAAACGGTAGTCTGAGTCTCCGACATTTTATAGTTAAAAGCTTTACCGAAAGTGCATGACCACCGATGCTTAATAGTGCGTTTATTAAGGTACAAAAGCGACAGTTCGAGACGTCGTGGTCTGGGCCCAAACAGTATACAGGGGAATCCTTATGCGTATTTGCTTCACAAGAAATACAATCTAATCTTTCGACATCGTCTGAGACAAGAAAGTTTCAACGGAGTACTTGGTTTTAAAGAAGACTTCGGTTTCAAATTTTCATTTCAGCTGGTCGACCGGCACTTGTGAACTGCTTCTGCTTTACACTGTGCGCAGAAGACTGAAGAAAATGGCGCTGGCTGTCTTGAGCCTTTTCGTCGCACTGACATCAGGAAGAAGGCAACAGTCGACGCCGACCTAGACTTAATTGCATCGAGATCGCCTGACTGCAGAAAACCCATATGTAAGGACTGCAGCTGTATTAGCACTCGAACATCTACATTTATGGTAGGTACAAAACTGTACTTTTCAGACATTGGGGATGTTTTCTCAGAATCTAGCATGGATGTTCATTGTGCATACAGCTGCAGTCATAACAGATGGGTTTTCCTGCAGTCAGGCAGGTCCTCGGTCGGCCGAATTCCAAAGTCTAGGTCCGGCGTCGGATGTCGTCGCTTCTTCCCTGACGTCAGTGCGACGGGTATAAAAGAACCAGCCGATGCCATTTTCTTCAGTCTTTCTTGCCGCGCGGTGCCCGAAGCAGAAGCAGTTCGCAAGTGACGGTCGGCCAGCTCCTGAGATTACGAATATTCTTCAACTGAAGTCTTCTTGAAAACTAAGTACCCCGTTGGGGAAACTTTTCTTGCCTCAGACCGATGTCAGACAAAGTTAATAATTGCATTTCATGTGGGAAGCAAATACCGCATAAGGATTTTCATTCCCTCTGCATTCCTTGCTTAGGCCCAGACCACGACGTCTTGGCCTGTCGTTTTTGTGCTACATTCAACAGACACGCTAAGCGTCTGGCGGAGTTCGCCCAACACTATTTTGGCAAAAAGTTTAATTACATTATGTATTCGGATACTCTGACTACAGTTTTGAGTAAAAGACGCAAAGATAAGGACCGACATAAGAGGTCCGCGACTTCTACCGACACCATGCCAAAGCAGACTACAGGTGGTCCGGTTTTCAGCGAGGCGCCTACGCAGCCCCTGACTACTGACGACACTTCATTGTCGGTGTCTTCTGTGCCCGAGGTCGCAGGCTCCTTGGCCCACACACCAACTACAGATACCGAAGCCACTCTTGGCGGTGAAACTCAGAGTTTAGACAGGCCTGCCACCTTTCAAGGTGTCTACAGGCCTTCTTTTTCCATAAAGGCTTTCACTAAGTCTAAAGCAGCCATGCATACTAAAAGACAAGCTCCACAAGGCCCCTCTCAAGGCCCCATGCCTAAAAAGCAGATGCTCAAAATGGCTGAGGATTTGATGTACTCTTAACAGGGGTTCTCAACCCCCCCCCACCCCAGACAAAAGGCCCAGAGTGGAGGAAGAATCCCCTTCCTCGGACCAGGCCTCCATTATCTCAGAACATTCTGAAGACCAGGAACATTCATACACCCCTTTTGAAGATTCTGATGCAGAGGAGTCCATTCCCTCTGTCTCCCCCCCCCCCCCCCCCGAGGATTACTCTTTTGGGGAAAACTTACATACCTTGAGGAACACTTCCACTGGGAAGTTTGAGTACTCAGACTCCAAGAAAAGGCTTAGGGATTTCCTTTTGCTCCCTCAGCACAGGCCTCTGGCTATACCTCCTGTCTTAGACATACTAGATGATGTGTATTCGGAGGCCTGCCTTAACCCAGATTCTTTACCTCCAGCTCCAGTCAAGCCTGACAGGTATTACTGGGTTCCTGATTCACACCAATTCCTATACAAAAGCCATGCGGCTGACCCAGAAACAATTTCACAGTGTCCCAAGGGAATTAATGCCTCCATGCTAAAAATCCATTACCTTCAGAGAGAGATTCCAGAGCTTTAGAAAGGTGGGGGAAAAGGTATACACCTCGGCCACCTTAACCATGAGGGCATTAAACTGTCAGTTCCATATGTTAAAGTACCAACAGTTTCTGTTATCACAGTTGAAAAGCAAAATGTTACAACCTGAACAACCAGACTTGGAGTTGCAGGATTTGTTACATAGTGCAGAGCAAGTGTGTAAACATACCTTGCAGTGTGGTTTTGATGCTTTAGAGGCCTCATGTAGAGCTGCTGTTACAGGATCAGTCGTACATAGATATGCTTGGCTCAAAGAGCAAACCTTACCAGATCATATCAAAGCTAAATTATTAGATGCACCTCTGCAAAAAGATGTATTGTTTGGTGTTAAAGCTGAGGAGGTATTAAAGAAAATGGAAGAAAAGGCAAAATCAATGCAAACAGTGAAAGATTTCCTACAGGTACAACCTCCACGTTTCAGTAGAAATTGGCCTTCAAAAAATTGGTCCTTTCCAGCCACGGACAGACCCCAAAGAGGTAGATACAGGCGCGAGGGTAGAGGGCAATCTCAAGGATCGTTTAGAGGCAGACAATGGCAAGCACCTACACAGAGGTGGTGAGGATAGGTTCACAGCCATTCAGAAAGCAGAACCAATGACTTCCCCCTTTGCATGCCAAGCAAGGCTCAAATGGCAGCACCTTTAGGCGGAAAACTGGCATTATTTTCGAAAAATTGGCATATTGTCACAAAAGACAAATGGATCCTGGACATTATAGACAGAGGCTACAGATTCCACTTTCACACCCTTCCAAAAATGAGTGACATGCCAAACCTGCCACACAGTCTAAGGGCAGAGGCACAAAAACAAATTTCAGATCTCATGGACATGAAAGCTATTCAAGAGGTACCTGCACAAGAACAGGGTCAAGGTTTTTATTCCAGACTATTCGTGGTACCAAGGAAGGGCAAAGATTGGAGACCTATCCATCCTAAACACATTTTTACTCGTGCCAAAATTCAAGATGCTCACATTACAGCAGCTTCTTCCCATGCTGGGCAAGGAGTCTAGGCTGGTAACATTGGACCTCAAGGAGGCATACCTACATGTCCCAATCAGACAAGATTGCAGAAGATACCTCAGATTTCTTGTAGGTTCAACCCATTATCAATTCTCTGCATTGCCCTTTGGCTTATGTACTGTGCCCAGAGTGTTCACGAACTGCCTGGCATCAGTAATTGCCTACTGCAAACTTAAAGGGATACAAATATACCCATATTTGGATGTCTGCCTGATCCAAGCGGACAGCAAGCACATACTTCTGAAACATCTGGCGTTTGTGATGTTGTTGAATTCTCTAGGATACACAGTCAGCAAAAAGAAATCAAGGCTAATACCCTCTCAAACAATAATTTTCCTGGGTGCCAGCTTGGACACAAACACCCAGATGGTCTACCTCACGCCAGAGAAACAAGGGCAACTAACTCAATACTTCAGAAAACTGGCAACTTTCACCAGGCTGACTGCAAGGAAAATCCTGCAGGCTCTGGGATTCATGGCATCTTGCATCCTACTAATCCCATGTGCAAAGCTGCATATGAGGAAACTTCAATGGTACCTAAAAAACCTATGGTCTCAACACAGCCACAGTTTGGAAACAATAATACCACTGATTCCATGTCTTCAAAAGGAATTTCTGTGGTGGGCTCAAGCATGCCAAAGAAACACAGGTCTACCATTCTGCAAGCCTCAAGCAAATCAAGTCCTCACAACAGACGCCTTTGACTACGCCTGGGGGACGCACATGACAGATCGGTGCATTCAGGGCAAATGGTCCCAAAAAGAAAAGCACCTGCACATCAATCAAAAGGAAATGCTAGCAGTAATAAATGCTATTATAGCTTTCAAAAACCTACTGCATCCAGGTCAGCTATTGATAAGGACAGACAACACCACAGTAATGTGGTACATAAACAGGGAGGAACCCATTCATACCCCCCTATGCAGGCTAGCCATGTCTCTTTGGAACATGGCTCTGGAATTACAAATCGAACTTCAAGCACAGTACCTGCTAGGCAAGGAAAACACGCTGGCAGACAACCTAAGCAGAAATATGACAGATCCACACGAAGGGAAGTTGCATCCTCAAGTTTTTACAAAGATAATTCAAGCATGGGGAAGGCCAGACATAGATCTCTTTGCCTCCCACAGAAATCACCAATTGGCAAAATTCTGCTCAAGGACCTTTCATCCACAGGCCTGGAAAGTGGACGCACTCTTTCAGTTGGACAACAATGACAGTTTATGCCTTTCCACCTCTTCCTCTGCTGCCCAAAGTTCTATTAAAAACCAGAGCAGACAGACTAAAGATGATTCTCATTGCTACAGACTGGCCAAGACAACACTTGGTACCCACTCCTGAGGAGTTTAACGCATTCCCCACCATGGATCCTGCCTCTTATGCCTCTTCTACCGACTCAGCACAACTTCAAAACTCTTCACAGTCAGCTGAAAACACTCAATCTAGCCGAATGGAAGATTCCTTAAATTCACAACAGAACCTACTCTCCAAGGAGGTGCAGGATGTCATTTTGGAGGCCAGAAGGCCTTCTACTAGAAAAGCTACTCCGCAAAATGGAAACTGTTTTGTGCCTGGAATGAGAAAAAGGGTCAGAATCCTGGAATACTGAATTTACCTCAAATATTACAGTACCTAGCTGAGATGCTAAGCAGTGGACTTTCATTCTCCTCCATCAAAATACATGCCTCAGCCATTTCTGCAGAATACAACACTGAGCCTCCTTTATTCTCTCACCCCCTCCTAAGGCAGTTCCTCAGAGGGGCTAAGAATATAACACCCCCAAGAAAACAACCAGTACCTGCTTGGGACCTCAATTTCATTCTAGAAAAATTGACCTTGCCTCCTTTTGCACCAGCTGCTTCAACAGAACTGCAACATTAGTCCTGGAAAACAGCCTTCCTTCTGGCTATCAGCTCAGCTCGCAGGGTTTCGGAACTACAAGCCCTCATGGCTGTGCAGCCTTACATCATTTTCCATCAGGACAGAGTTTCCTTACGAACCAATCCTTCCTTTATACCAAAGGTAGTATCCAGGGTAGCCTTGAATCAGGCTATCCACTTACCTACCTTTTACCCTAATCCTCAAAACAAAGGGGAGAGACTACTACATTCCTTGGACATTCACAGACAGCTACGTTATTATTTGGACAGAACAAAGCCTTTCAGAAAATCAGAGCAACTCTGTGTCCTATGCTACAGGAGCTCAAGGGAAGCCTATTTCCAAACAGACAATCTTAAAATGGATAGCCACTACATATGCTTTTGTTACTCTTTTCATGGTAAAACTGTACCTGCAGGCATCAGATCTCACTCCACAAGGGTCACAGCTACCTCTGCAGCTTTCCTCAGGGGGATTCCTACCAAAGATATTTTGGAAGCAGCCACTTGGAGTTCTGTACATACTTTCTCCAAGCACTATCACCTACCATTATACTCCAAATCTAGAGCAGGCTTTGCCACTGCAGTCTTGTAGGGCATCCTGGCTCCTCTTAGTTCCACCTAGTGCCTACCACCCCTTTTTTAGCTTTGGGATTCTACCCATCTGTTATGACTGCAGCTGTATGCACGATGAACATAGTAGTTTTGTACCTACCATAAATGTAGATGTTCGAGTGCTAATACAGCTGTAGTCCAGGTTTCCCCTCCCTCCTTCCCCTCTTGGGACAGGCCTAAGGGCTAACACCTCCTCATACAACCTGATTGGGGTATTCTTTTATGGTGTATTTGCTTGCAACTACTGGTTTTTGATTATATTGCATTGCATTATTACATAAATTTATGTATTGCCTTCCTTCTGGGGGCACCTGACATCTGGGGCAAGAAAAACTGAAGAAAATGGTGTCTGCTGGTTCTTTTGTACCCCTGTCGCACTGACGTCAGGGAAGAAGCGACGACATCCGACACCAGACCTAGACTTTGGAATTCGGATGACCGAGGACCCGCCTGACAGCAGGAAAACCCATCTGTTATGACTGCAGCTGTATTAGCACTCAAACATCTACATTTATGGTAGGTACAAAACTGTACTTTCCTTATTCCCTGCCTCCAGCTCCTAGTAAGCCAGATGGATATTACAGGGTTCCTGACTCCCACAAGTTACTTTTCAAAAATCCTACTGCTGACCCTGAAACAAATTCTCAGGGTCCCAAGGGTGTTAAGGCTTCTACTGCAAAAAATCCTACCCCTTCTGATAGAGACTCCAGGACGCTGGATAGATAGGGTAAGAAGGTTTATACATCTGCAACCCTGGCAATCAGGGCTTTAAACTGTCAATTTCATATGCTTAAATATCAACAGCATGTCATGGGCTTACTTAAACAGAAAATTATGTTGATTTCTGATTTTGTGGAAAATAGTTACAGGATTTATTGCATTCAGCTGAACAAGTTGGAAAGCATACTTTGCAGTGTGGTTTTGATTCCTTGGAGGCCTCTTGTAGGGCCGCCGTAACTGGATCTGTGATAAGAAGACATGCTTGGCTCAAGGAGCAAAATCTGCCTGATCATGTTAAAGCTAAGTTGCTGGATGCTCCTTTGCAGCAGGACAGTATGTTTGGTAATAAGGCAGAAGTTTTGAAAAAGATGGAAGACAAAGCTAAATGTATGCAAACTGTAAAAGATTTCAAGTGCAGCAATCCAGGTTCAGTAGGCACCGGCCTACTATAGAGCTGGTCCTTTCCAGTACCCAACAGAGCCACTCTGGTCGAAAGAAGACATTCCAAGGGCTCCAGGTTTCAGTCACAAGGATCTTGCAGGACAAAACAATGGGATGCTTCCACTTCCAAATCTGGAAGTAGCAAAGCACCACCCTACAGTAAACAGTCTCAATGACTTTCCTCTGCCATTTCCAAGCACTTATCTTTTGGCAGCCCCGTTGGGGGGGGGGGGGACTAGCACTTCATGCTCAAAATTGTCATCTAATTACCCAGGACAAGTGGGTTTTAAATAAAGTATCCCAGGGGTACAGATTTCATTTCCACATGTTGCCAACTCCAAATGGATGGCCAGATCTGCCTCCATATCAGTGGGCAGAGGCCCAGAAGCAAGTCATGTCCCTCATGGATATGGGGGCTATTCAGCCAGTACCAGAAAAGGAAAAAAGGTCAAGGCTTTTATTAAAGACTTTTCCTGGTGCCCAGAAAAGACCAATCATGGCCTCCAATTCTGGACTTATCCATTCTAAATACTTTCCTGGACATACCAAAATTCAAGATGCTGACTCTACAACAGCTACTGCCTATGCTAGGCAAGAATGCCTGGTTGTTAACTCTAAACTTAAGAGGTTTACCTGCATATCTCAATCTGGGAATATTGCAAACGATACCTCCTCTTCAAAGCAGGCTATTTGCATTACCAGTTCTCTGCACTGCCCTTCGGTTTATCTTCTGTGCCCTGGGTCTTCACAAAGTGCCTGGCACCAGTGATTGCATTTTGCCGACACATTCAAATTTATCCTTATCTGGACGATTGTCTAATTCAGGCAGAGGACAAAGGACACTCTTCTACAACATCTGACATTTGTAAAAAGGCTTCTAACTGCCCAGATAGCTTACCTCACGCCATACAAGTTCAATTGATAACATACTTCAAGCAAGTGGATACAAAAACCCAGCTTATTTGCAAGACAATTTCTGCAGGCTTTGGGGTTCATAGCATCCTGCATTCTACTAATTCCATATGCAAGACTGCATATGATGAAACGTCAATGGTGCCTAAAATGCTTATGGAGTCAACATTGTCACAGCCTGGAAACAATGATTCCACTCATTCCTTGCCTGCAACAGAGGTTCCTTTGGTGGGCAGAAGCCTGTCACCAAAACAAGGGACTGTCATTCACTCTACCCCCTGCCACCCAAACCTGACTACAGACTCCTCAGACTATGCTTGGGGGGCCCATCTGGCAGGGAGATGCATTCATGGCGAATGGAGCCCAACTCAGATGCACCTACATATCAACCAGAAAGAAATGCTAGCTGTACAAACAGCTCTGACAGCCTTCAAGGACTTCCTTCATCCAGGGCAACTACTAATAAAGACTGACAGCACCACAGTTATGTGGTACATAAACAAGCAAGGGGTACCCACTCCTACCCCCTTTGCAGACTAGCCATGGCCTTGTGGAACACGGCCTTGACTTGTCAAATACATCTACAAGCTCAGTTCCTGCCAGGAAAGCAAAATACTTTGGCAGGCGACCTAAGCAGAAATCTAATGGAACCACACGAATGGAAACTGAATCCGCAAATCTTCAGCATGCTGACATGGAAATGGGGGAGCCCAGACATCTTTTTGCCTCCCCCAAAACTGTCAGACAAATTCTGCACAAGACCTCATCACAAAAAAGTGTGGAAAGTGGATGCTCTATCCTTCAGCTGGAAAAACCTGTCGGTCTATGCCTTTCCCCCTCTGCCTCTGCTCTCCAATGTTTTACTAGAAGTCGGACAGGAAAAAACAAAAATTATTCTGATTGCTCTATACTGGCCTCGCCAACATTGGTACCCACTTCTAAGGAATATGTCACTCCTTCCTCCATGGTACTTGCCTCAAACGCCTCATCTTTTGTCTCAGCAGAACTATCAAATTCTGCACACACTGCTCCAAACACTGAATCTTGCAGCATGGCTAATGAACTAATTCCACCAGTCAAATCCCTCAGTAAACCTGTGATGGATGTCATTTTGGAGGCTAGAAGGCGTAGCAATAGACAATCTTATGCTGATAAATGGAAGAGATTCTGTGCCTGGAACCAAGCACAAGGAATAAACACATCAATGCCCAATGTTCCTCAGATTCTGCAGTACTTAACTGAGATGCTTCACAAGGGCCTATCTTTTTCTTCTATAAAAATCCATGCCTCTGCCATTTCGGCACATTACGTTGTCCCACTGTACTCATCCCTCATTAGACCCATTATAGAATACAATGCCCCATTTGGTATTTACCTCTCAAGACATCTGCAACAACTGGAAAGGCCACAGAAATACCTTACTAAAAGAATCACAGGCGTAAAGCAGATTGCTCTCTGCTGACCGCCTTAAAACTCCAGCTATACTTTGTTGCATATAGTCTACCCCGAGGTGATCTCTGCTTAACATACAAGGCCATGTCAAACCCAGAGCTGTTTGACATGCTGCACGTAAAGAAATCCCAATCCCTCAGAGCCACATGCTCCAGGGATCTAAATCTTCTCATCACAATAAACAAAACATGCTGGAGGGATAGGTTCCTGATCCAGAGACTACCCAGACTCTGGAATAGACTGCCCATACATGTCAAGCAGACAGTGTTTTTGGGCCCTCTTCAAAAGGAACCTTGATGATTGGATGGGAGAAAATTCTCCCTGGGGATCATGTCAGTCGCCCTGCTAGACAGGGGTCCAGGGAAGTAGTTGGTGTGGGAAGAAATAGCCATGGAATTGTTATGGCTAGGCTTGTGTAGGCCCTAGGGCCGATAGCCTAGCACCAGTCTATGAACACAGAGCCTCCTCTCTTTTCTCATCCCCTGCTAAAGCTGTACCTCAGATGGGCCAAATATTTGAGACCTCCCAGGAAAGCTCCAACTCCTGCATGGGACCTCAATTTTGTGCTGGAAAAACTCACCCTACCTCCTTTTGAACCAGCTGCAACTGCAGACATAAAATTTATTTCTTGGAAGACTGCCTTCCTTTTGGCAGTCACCTCAGCTAGAAAGGTTTCAGAACTACATGCTCTCATGGCAGTGGAGCCTTTCATTATCTTTTATCCGGACAGGGTGGCCCTCAGGACCAATTCTTCTTTTATACCTAAGGTGGTATCCAGTGTGGCTCTTAACCAGACCATTCATCTGCCAACTTATTTCCCAAATCCGCAGACCAAGGGGGAGTGGATTCTGCATTCATTGGATGCACACAGACAACTATGATTCTACTTAAACAGGACAAAATCTCTACGAACGTCAGAGCAACTACTGCTGGCATTTGCTGCAGGGGCAGAGGGGAAGGCTATCTCATAGCAAACTATTTCAAAATGGATAAGCCATTTTATTTTTCTGCTTTATGCACCATGGTAAATCTGTCCCCAAGGGGATCCGATCCCATTCCACCTGGGCTGCATCTACTTCTGCAGCTTTTCTGAGGGGTTCCTACCAGAGACATTCTAGAAGCTGCTACTTGGAGCTCAGTTCATACATTCACAAAACTTTACCATTTACCTCTCTTCTAAATCCCGGGCAGGCTTTGCCACTTCTGTCTTGCAGGGCTTTATAGCCGCTCCTACTGCTGTATAATTTCATCCTCCCATCCATAGCATTGGAATTCTACCCAAATATAATGACTGCAACAGTGAAACACAAAGAACATAGTACAGATGTTCATCGTGTTTCACTGTTGCAGTCATTACTCTTGGGTTATCCTGCTGACAGGCTACCCTCAGTCGACCAGAATTCCAAAATCTATGTCCGGCGTCGGTTGCTGTCGCCTCTTCCCTGACGTCAGTGTGCCAGGGGTATAAAAGATGCAGCTGACAGCATTTTCTCCAGTCTTTCTTGCTGCACGGTGCCCAAAGCAGTAGTAGTTTGCAAGTGCTGGTCAGCCGACTCCTGAGATTTTCAGATTCGAATTTCAGAACCAAAGTCTTCATTAAAGTACCCCGTTGAGGAAACTTTTTTTCTTGCTCCAGACCAATGTCAGAAAAAGTTAACAATTGTATTTCTTGTGGGAAGCAAATGCCTCATAAGGATTTTCATTCTTACTGTATTCCTTGCCTAGGCCCTCATCACAACGTTGCTAGCTGTCGGTTTTGTACTAGATTTAATCAACGCACTATTAAGCGTTGATTTGATTTTGCATTTCATTACTTTGGCCGATGATTTAATTATATAATGCCGTCGGACCAGCCGACAACCGGAGTTTACAAAAAACGCAAGGACAAGGAAAAGGATAGGCATCCGAGGTCCAAAACCGACGAGGCCTCTGCTAGGCCAGTCGTCTGTTCGCCAGTTCTCA
The DNA here is from genome assembly GCF_019279795.1 of Protopterus annectens. Classification (NCBI taxonomy): domain Eukaryota; kingdom Metazoa; phylum Chordata; order Ceratodontiformes; family Protopteridae; genus Protopterus; species Protopterus annectens. Next base: position 1,366,006,224 of record NC_056747.1, read on the forward strand.
GTGAGACGCTTTCGCAGCCCCTGACGCCCGCTACCTCAGAGCCACAGGCTGCTTCCGACTCCCATGTGGAGCCGACTGGGCCTCTGGATACTCAAGGTATTGGACACTCAGAAAACATTCCCTCAGATGGGTCTGGAGCCGCTGAGCAGGCATCGGCTTCTGAGGGTGTCTTCAGGCCTACGCAACTATATATTAAGCCATCTTCATCTTCAAAGACAAAGATTAAAGCAGCTCTAAAGAGAAAGAAACAAGTACAGCATTCTCCTACTCAGACTTCCATGCCTAAAAAACAGATGCTCAAAATAGCCGAAGACCTAATTACTTTGATCAGGGGCTCCCATCCCCCTCCTGATAAGAGGCCTAGGCATGAGACACAGAGTATGATTCTTCTGATCAGGTTTCTATTTCCTCTGATTCCTCTTCTGAACAGGATTACTCTATGCTTCCCTATGAGGAATTCTGATGCTGAAGAATCCATTCCTTCAGCCTCTCCTCCTGAGGATTATTCTTTTGGGGCAACCCTGCATACCATGAGGGAGCATTTCCACTGGAAGAGCCAAGATTATTCTGAATCTTAGAAAAGGCTCAGAGACTTTCTGCTACTTACTCAGCATAGACCCCTTACTATTCCACCTGTTTTAGACATTGTAGATGTGTTTTCAGAGTCCGACCTGTCCCCTGACTCTGTACACCCTGCACCTGCTAAGCCAGACAGATACTACAGGGTTCCGGATTCTCATAAATTCCTATACAAGAACCCTGCTGCTCCAGAAACTATATCTCAAGGTCCCAAAGGGGTTAAAGCTTCCACTGCAAAAAAAACCCTGTCCCCTCTGATAGGTAATCTAGGGCTCTAGACAGATGGGGGGGGGGGGGAGTCTACACATGCTACCTTGGCTGTAAGGGCTTTAAATTGTCAGTTTCATATGCTTAAATATCAGCAATATTTGATGTCACTGCGTAAACAGAAATTGTTGACAAATACTGAATATTCAGAGAACAAGGAATTGCAGGATTTATTGCATGCAGCTGAACAACTGGGAAAGCATACTTTACAATGTGGTTATGATTCATTGGAGGCCTCTTGCAGGGCCGCTGTTACAGGTTCTGTTATTAGAAGGCATGCTTGGTTAAAGGAACGGAATCTGCCTGATCATGTTAAAGCAAAATTATTAGATGCACCATTGCAGCATGATACTTTGTTTGGTACTAAAGCAGAAGAGGTGTTGAAAAAAATGGTGGATAAAGCAAAATCCAGGCAGACAGTCAAGGATTTCTTACAGGTACAGCCACCCAGGTTTAGCAGAAACTGGCCTTCTAAATATTGGTCCTTTCCAGTGTCAGACCACAAAGAGGCAGATAGAGGCTTCCTAGAGGCAGATCTCAGCCCCAAGGCTCATACAGGCCTAAGCAATGGGGTGCTCCTGCCTCCAAAAGCAGAGAAGACAAATCACAACCTTACAGGAAACAGTCCCAATGACTTTCCTCTGCCAGATCCAAGCTCTTTTCTTTTGATAGCCCCCTTAGGGGGAAAACTAGCACTTTTTTTTTTCATCAAATTGTGAAATGGCTACCCAAGACAAATGGGTTCTGAACATATTGTCCAAGGCTACAGGTTCCATTTTCACACTCTACCAAGGTAAAAAGGTATGCCAGACCTGCCACACAATCAATGGGCAGAGGCACAAACCACTACAGCCCTCATGGACATGAGGGCCATTCAGCAAGTACCACAACAAGAGCAGAGGCAAGGATTTTACTCCAGACTTTTACTAGTACCCAGAAAGGACAGAACCTGTAGACCACTACTGGACCTCTATACTAAATACGTTTCTGGAAGTTCCAAAATTCAAGATGCTGACTCTACAGCAGGTACTACCCATGCTAGGCAAGAAGGCTTGGCTCGTAACTTTGGACCTAAAAGAGGCATACCTGCATGTCCCAATCGGACAGTCTTGCAGAAGATACCTCAGATTCATTGCTGGCTCAATGCATTACCAATTCTCTGCACTGCCCTTTGGCTTATCTACTGCGCCCATGGTCTTTACAAAATGCCTGACGCCAGTAATTGCGTTTTGCAGACAAAGAGGAATTCAAATATATCCCTACTTGGATGACTGCCTAATTCAAGCAGAGACTAAAGACATTCTTTTAAAGCATCTGGATCCAGATTACTAACTGGCCTAGGGTACACAGTAAACGAAAAGAAATCAAAACTAGTGCCCTCTCAAGAGATAATATTCCTGGGTGCAAGCTTAAATACAACTGCCCTGATGGCTTATCTCACGCCAGACAAACAAAAGCAACAGACTTCAAGAAATTGGCAACAAAAACCCACTTATCTGCAAGGAAAATCCTGCAGGCCTTGGGTTTCATGGCATCCTGCATTCTACTAATTCCATATGCCAGACTGCATATGAGGAAACTACAATGGTATCTAAAAAGTGTTCCGACTCAGCATTGCCACTCATTCCCTGCCTACAACAGTAGTTTCGAAGGTGGGCAGAAGCCTGTCACCACAACAAGGGTCTGCCATTCAGTTTACCCGCAGCCAGACTGACGCAACGGATGCTTCAGGTTATGCCTGGGGGGCCCATATGGCAGGAATATGTATTCAGGACACATTGCCTGCAAACCAGATGCATTTTCACATCATTGAAAAAGAGATGCTAGCTTTTCAAAATGCCTTGACAGCTTTCAAGGACCCGCTTCATCCAGGACAGCTACTGATAGACAATACTACGGTCATGTGGTACATAAGCAAGCAGGGAGGTACACATTCCTACCCCCTCTGCAGTCTAGCAATGACCTTATGGGACACAGCATTGGCTTTTCAAATTCACGTGCAAGCACAATTCCTGCCAGGAAAAACAAATACTCTGGCAGACGAACTAAGCGGAAACCTCGTGGATCCCCACGAATGGAAACTGGATCCACAAGTCTTCAACATGTTAATAAGGAAATGGGGATGCCCAGACATAGATTTATTTGCCTCTCCTCACAACTACCAATTGCAGAGATTTTGCACAAGGATTTATCACCAGCAAGCATTGAAAGTGGACGCCCTATCCTTCAGCTGGAAAAACCTAACAGTATATGCCTTTCTTCCACTTCCTCTCCTTCCAGGGTACTCCTAAAGGTCAGACGAGAAGCCAAAAATTTTACTGATTGCACCAGACTGGCCATGTCAGCACTGGTACCCAGTCCTAAAGAGCTTGTCTCAAGGTCCAGCATGGATATTGCCTCAAACTTTTCACTTGCTGACCAACAAAACAATCAAATCCTGCACAGCCAACTCAGGACCTTAAATCTGGCAGCATGGCAGATAATGTAACCATTCAGAACACACCTCTTTCAAAAGCTGTTATGGCTGTTATCTTGGAGGCCCAGTACCAGAAAATCTTATGCAGAAAAATGGAAGAGATGCTGTGCTTGGAGCCAGGAACAAGGCATTGACGTGTGTGTACCAAATATACCTAAGATTTTACAATACTTAACTGAGATGCTGAACAAAGGCCTTTCTTTCTCATCAATTAAGATTCATGCCTCTGCCATTTCAGCCCATTACAATACGGAACCACCTATCTTTTCTCATCCTTTAAAAAGGCAGTAGCTCAGGGGGGGGCCAAAAACATTAGGCCTCCAAGGAGAGCACCAATTCTGACCTGGGACCTCAATTATGTTTTGGAAAAACTCACACTGCCTCCTTTCGAGCTAGCTTCAACAGCAGATATAAAATTCTTATCCTGGAAAACAGCTCTACTCCTAGCAATAACCTCAGCAAGGCGAGTCTCGGAGTTACAAGCACTCATGGCTGTGGAACCTTTTATCATTTTTCATCCGGACAGGGTGTCTCGGAGGACAAATCCTACTTTTATGCCTAAGGTGGTATGCACTGTGGCCCTCAACCAAACCATTCACTTACCTTTTATCCAAATCCACAGAACAAGGGTGAGAAAATTCTGCATTCTTTGGACATACACAGGCAGTTACATTTCTACTTGGACAGAACTAAAGCTTTTAGAAAGACTGAGCAACTTTGTGTCATATGCTGCAGGATCACAAGGAAAGGCCATCTCAAAACAGACTAATTGTAAATGGATAGGCCATTGCATCCGTTTCTGCTATTTTCAACATGGCAAATCAGTGCCTAAAGGCATAAGGCCTCATTCCACCAGAGCAGCAGCCACTTCATCAGCCTTCCTCAGAGGAGTACCAACCAAGGATATTTTGGAGGCTGCAACTTGGAGTTCAGTGCACACCTTTACAAAGCACTACCATTTACCTCTTTACTCTAAATCCAGAGCAGGCTTTGCCTCTGCAATTCTGCAGGGCCTCATAGCCTCTCCTAATCCTATTTAGCCCAGCCACCCATCCTCAGCTTTGGGATTCAACCCAAGAGTAATGACTGCAACAGTGAAACACGAACATAGTACAGTTGTGTACCTAACATAAATGTAGATGTTTGAGTGTATTCACTGTTGCAGTCCAGGTTACCCTCCATCCCCCTTCTCTTTGCTGATACTTATCTGGACTTCTCTATCCTATACAACCTATTTGGTGTA